>NW_027660936.1:0-115000 GCF_963280865.1 Gymnoscopelus braueri | reverse complement strand
AACCCAGTGTTTTATGATGACATTGTGTGCTATAATACTGTTACATCCATTATATTCCTAGGGCCTCTTTTTGGAGGAGAGCTGTATATCTAAATGTTTCAGGTTTCTGACTGTCTGGATCACCCACACATGATTCTCAGAGTAGCTGTATACCAATTCCCCAGTACTGTATACCAACCATTATAACCAGTATATACGAACCCCCAGAACCACTGAGCTTTTTGTTGCGATGCTAAAACTCTGTTTGATAGCACCTTGATGCAGCTCTGTTTAGCTTATCCACTAGTTGGTAGAGGTCTTAAAAAGATCACCAGCACTCATTTGGTTATTTTAGGATCTCTTATTTATTGAAAAACCCCAGCAGTTATTTTTTTTGTTTTTTTCTCTTATTTATGTGGAAAAATCTAAACAATTATGTGACAACCAGACGTGTGAGTCCACCCGGACCGCTTTGTGCGATGCACCTAGGTGCCTCTTCATAAGTGGCACCTCTGTCTGACTTGTCATTTTAAGCTATTGTTCCTGCCAGAACCGTGCACCCGATAAACGTGAACTGTAAACTATTCAACTGACGAGCACTCCCTTTCTCTTTTTCTAGTTGGCAGAGGTGTCTTGTTGAACTAGTCTAGGTAGCTGTAAAGGAAGCTTTGTGGGGGTTAAAATAATTTGCCTCCTCTTTTTCTGTTGTTTTGCTGTTACTTAGGGATCTTAGTATTGTTTGTGTTATAGGCTATATAATAATACGGAACAAAACACAGAGCCGCTGGGGGCGCCTCCCCGCTGCACACACTCCTGCCTACTAAAGCTCAGTTTTCTGTGCCACTTTTAACCATTTTACACTCAGCAGAAATCAGAATAACAAATTATAGAGCTAGAAGAGTTTCCAGTCAGCCCATTTGCCCCATTTGCCCCGGAGACAGACACGGCACCTAAGAAGCGAGGTAGACCCAGATGGATTATCCTAGGCTAATTCCAAGCACAAATCAGCTTCTCAACCATCAATAATTCACGCGAAAGACTTTGAAAAAGTAAACACCGCTGAGCCCATTAACCCCTTAAGACCGGGAACGCATCTGTGTGTCATTTTTAGATTTCTTTGGGCTATTCAAAAATAGCAGATATACAAGCTCATAGCGTGGCACCAAGTGCCACGCTATGAGCTTGTAGATCTGCTATTTAAAAAGAAAGAAAAAATGTGGCAAAATCTTGGATTATATATTTTTTAAAGCGAACATTTGTAAAATATTTAGTTCCAGGAACCCCCAGAAACAACTTTTCACGATTTTTTTTTTTTTTTTTGAATAGCCCAAAGAAATCAAAAAATGACACACAGAAGATGCGTTCCCGGTCTTAAAGAGTTAAGAATCCAGACTGGCACGGGGCCATGGTGGCACGCAGACTCTGTGCACATGCACCTTACCTCCACATGCAGAGGTTCTCTATAGTCAATATGGAAATAGAACGATCATTAGGAGAAAGTAGAAGTTCATGCATCCCCCCATAAGCAGCACATTACCTTGTGTGCAGCATCAGCGTGGACTTGCTGCTAAAGATGACAGTAGAGAGAGGCAATTAGAATGAAGACTGCTGCTGGGATGTGTTGAGCTACAGTATGTGGATTGATCTCCTGTGTCAGTTTGTTGCTGTGCATTTTTCACACCTCTAGGGAGAAATTATGTCATTTCCTCTGTTAGCGCTTCGAGCTTAAACGCCAAAGAGGATCATGCTTCCACCGTATGTACCGCTATTCATGTTTGCTTTTCATGCACGCATCCCTTCTCTTTCCATTTCCTCAATTTCCAGTCATGTACTTTACACCAGCGTTTCCTTTGTTGTTCTTTTTAAGATGTGTTGCTGGTGTTGGAGGTTTGTGTTGGATACCTATTTAGCGAACACAAATTTAGCTATTCCCAGAGTTCAGCACTCCTATTCCCATCCACGCCTGGCTGTCTCACTGTATGCTTATTGCTTGTCTTCCAATCTGGGAACCCATCGCCAACTGAAAATGAAAAACAGTGCCCTCTGCTGTTTGTTCTATGTCTGTTGGCTCTGGGCGGACGAAAACGTAACACCAGAGCGCAAGGAAACCGGTGTTTGTGGTCTGCCTTCAGCGCATCACTTCCGGTTGGTGCGATTATGTTTTCATTCCCACTAACAATATTTCTACACGGAACACTAACACCACTTCTCCCAGAGAACATGGATCGTTTTGGTTATAAGCCCACTTGTTTCTATGATGAAAGAGTAAGTTAAAATGTGAATATCTTTCCGTGGTTTTGTCTGCTCCGCGGACGCTATTGTTAAATTAGTTTCGGTTTGTTTCGAGGGGGGAAGGATCGACGGACACGTGAATCCCGCCCACTACATTTGATTGGGTAAAGCGCGGCCTGCTTCCTGATCTGAAGGCACGCCCATGCGCACATGTTATGACGAACCTCCCCGACAGATTCCAACGCAGTGCAGAATCTGTTCTTGAGAGATTACTTGTCTTCAGACTCTCTCTCTACTCTGGAGACACTGGTGCCCTAGAGACTCTGTCTTTCTCTCTTTCTCTCCACTCAGTTCTGGAGACACTGGTGCCCCAGAGACAGCTAACTTGGTACAAACAGCATCTGTCCAGGAGAATAATCACATCTATAATCATTCCCAACAGTGAAATAGAGAACTTTATGTGACTTTGTGGCACAAGTTTGACTTTAAGGCTTGAATGTTGTTTTTAGGACGGTTGTACTTTTTGTCAAGTACGAACAACTGCTCTTCCTTGGCGTGCAAGCACAGATCATTTTAAATGCAGATCTTCCCATCAGGGCAGTTGTTGGGATGCTAATAGTTCTATCGTCCTACTCTCCGTCCCTGCAGGAGAAGGAGACACGTAATTTTAGTCATAACTATTCCAGGTGACACTCTTTCCATTCCATTACCCACTGCCGAGATCTGAACGGAGATCTGTGTCAGACAGGCCCCCGAATCACTTCCACCCGACAGGTACAAATCTTCCTAGAAGGAGTAGCAAACCTCTCTGCTGCTGTATGTGGCAGAAGATGGTGTTCACATTTTTAAACGCAGGTTTCGAGGCATATGGATTTATGTTTCAATGCAGAGAACAACATTCTTTACTTAAGTAAAAGTACCAATACTGCAATATAGAAATACTCTGTTACAAGTAAAAGTCCAGAATTAAAATGTACTTGAGTAAAAGTACAAAAGTATGAAAATGTACTTAAAGTACCAAAAGTATAAGTACTAAAATAGCAGATCTACAAACTCACAACGCGTCGCGATGCGACACGTTGTGAGCTTGTAGATCGGCTATTTTCAAATAGCCTAGTTATAAAATAGGGCTAAAGTGGTTAATGTGTGTTTCATAATATCATAATTTATATCTCAAAAGTAACTAGTAACTAAAGATTTAAAATAATTGTAGTGGAGTAAAAGTACAATATTTGCCTCTGAGATGTAGTGGAGTAGAAGTAAAAGTATAGACAATTGGAAATACTCCAGTAAAGTGAAAGTACCTCAAAATTGTACTTATTGTGTGTGTGTGTGTGTGTGTGTGTGTGTGTGTGTGTGTGTGTGTGTGTGTGTGTGTGTGTGTGTGTGTGTGTGTGTGTGTGTGTGTGTGTGTGTGTGTGTGTGTGTGTGTGTGTTCTCACACTTCACTCTATCAGTGGGTAGTGATGCTTGTGCTCAGCTCCCAGCCAGGGGAGGCCAATTAAAGCCATCAGGAACCGTGATGGGAGCTGAGCTGCTCTCGGAGCCCCTGGAGCTTGGAGAGAAGTGGGTTTGCAGTTCCACTGTCCTCCTGGATCCAATCTGCACTGCCTGCAGATAGACGTATGAGCAGCTTCATGGGACCATCAGGGGGCATAGTGCATTACTGGATCATATAGGAATAATGTTGCCGATATTGAATTCATATTACTTAAGTGTCATACAGCAGGGATGGGCAACTGGCGGCCCGCGGGCCGCATGCGGCCCGCACCGTCACTCAATGCGGCCCCAGGCCAAAACTTTTTTTTCACTTTTGAAATCACAAAGAAAAACAAGGTAATCTAAACATATCCGAAATGGTGAACTATTGCCTTCAGCTGTTCCAAACATGCAACTTTCCATGAACCATTTTAATTACAACAGACCACCAGTAGAGCGCACTCTCGTTTATTTTAATAGAAGCCTTATTAACTATAATTCTAGTTTTGTTAAGCAGTACAGCTGTAGTAAGTTGATAGAAGCATTACTAAATGCTAAATAAAAACAAAGTTACAACGAATAATAATTGTTAATATCCCTTATTTATCACATATGTGATTATTATGGGCTTTTTGAGTAATGGGGTACTACTGGCGAGAGTGCCGATAAACAATGCGGCCCCCCAGAGTGAGTGTGGAAATTTAGAGGCCCTCACCATCTACAAAGTTGCCCACCCCTGTCATACAGTATGTGCATACCTATATGTGTGGCTGCACTCACATACAACCAATAATTGTATTGTATGAAATGTCATATTTGTATATGGCTCATGACCGAAATAAACTATAACTAACTAACTAACATCAGTGATGCTCATCCATGCTTTGGGGCTCTGTTTTGGCAGAGAGACTTGTCAGGGCAATTTATCAAACTCCTTGCCTCCTCTTCATCCCATCACCTCCTCCTCCATACCCATGAGGAGCAGAGCCAATAGGAAGAGAGCCTGCTCCATACTATCTGCTCAGTACGTAATAAACTAGTACTCAGATAAAGACCCCAGTGTATTAAAGCACCTCCTCTCTCTCTCTCTCTCTCTCTCTCTCTCTCTCTCTCTCTCTCTCTAGTGAACTACAGTGATGCCGCTACAGGCAATTTTCACCATCGCTGATTGCTCTTCCTCTTTGGCCATTCAATCGGAGCCCGGCCTCACGACCACCGTCCACAAACATGCACGCACGCACGCACGCACGCACGCACGCACGCACGCACGCACGCACGCACGCACGCACGCACGCACATCACCTCCATTATCCCACTCACACGTCGCCATCACCTGCTCCTCATCTCTGTCTCCTGCCCTTTCTCATCATTGCTCTCTTTCCCCTCCTTTCTCTCCTGCATCCTTTCTCATCATCTCTCTTCAGCGCCCGAGTCTATCTGCTTCCTTCAGCCCTCCTTCTATCTCATCCCTCTCTGACTCCCTCTGTATTTTGAGGTCTGAGCAGTGAGAGTCACTGATGCGTATACCGGTCAGCGATACTCATTGGTATTGTGTAAATCATTCATCCAGGTATGTAAGATACTGTAGGTAGAGAGACAGATAGACAGACAGACAGACAGACAGATGCACACACACACACACACACACACACACACACACACACACAGACAGACAGACAGACAGACAGACAGACAGACAGACAGACAGACAGACAGACAGACAGACAGACAGACAGACAGACAGACAGACAGGAGGATGGTGGCAGATCTCTGGAGGTAAGACAATCAATTTCACCAGGGATCACAGGAGCAAATAGCAGAACCTCTCCCTCTCTCTCTCCCTCTCCATCTCAGATGTTTTCTCCTCTTCCTCATTTCTCTGTGCCTCCTGGTGGTGATCAACTCTGAAGACACTCTGGCAGCACAGTGGGCCCGACATAATCCCTACATAAATTAGAACAAAATCCCTACATAAATTAGAACACAGAAGCCATTATTTAAGTCAACCCTTCCTCCTGGTTCCAGTCATGTGTGTAGCGCTGCAGAACAAAGGAACCTCCCCCCCACCTCATCTCTCCCTCCTTGGCACAGAAGTAGATCAGAGCAAACTAAACAGAGATCAGAAGCTTGTAGAGATTGTCCTACTGGTGCTTCTAAAATAAGGTCAATACATACAAAGACCTTGAATGGCTTCTGTTTAACAGGAAGTAACATCCATGCCCCTCACAGTCATGGGACTGGTTGCAAAGACATATACAGTGCTAACTTAACCATGCCAGTGTTTTTTTTTTGCGTGTTTAGCCCATCGACTACGACTCATATGCATTATACCATCTTTTAGATTTTTGGATGTTAACTTTCCTACCTTCCAGAAAGCCATTTGATTGATTGATTTTATTCTGTAAAAGAATGTACAAGTTCAAACACAATACTGTATAACTACCCAGGATAGACACAAAGTATAATGAAACCAATCCAATTTGGTCCTGTAGCTACAGAGATCTCCATATATGGGCATATAAGGGACACAGGCAGACAGTAACATGACAATGGGTGCAACGGGTACAAGTATTGTATAACCAGGTAGGGCATCAATTCCCAACTTGCATCATTCCCGACCTATCTATCTTAACCCATTAAGACCGCTATCGCATCTGTCTCACTTCTTTGGTTATTTAAAAAATAGCAGATATACAAGCTCATAGCTATGAGCTTATAGATCTGCTATTTTTTGAAAATTAGTGCAAATCTTTGAATATATATATATTGTTAAATATATATAACATTTTTTACTAAAATCTTTGCTTCTGGGGATTCTACAAATGTATTCTAAATCCTAACAGTATTTTGAAAAATGTATGTTTCTATATCAGTGGTTCTCAAACTTTTCATGTCAAGGACCACCCAAAATGTATTTGGCCCCCATCTCAAAATATGTTGTTCCAGGGACCCCCTAGAAAGAAAGATACAGTTACAAATGTTCCCTTTAAAAAATAAATATATATATATTCAAATATTTGCACAAATGTTCAAGATTTTTCAAAAAATAGCAGATCTACAAGCTATGAGCTTGTATATCTGCTATTTTTTAATAGCCAAAGTGTAACATAATGGATAAAGTGGGTTACACAGATGTGTTCCCGGTTTGAGTGGGTTAACTTCATAAAGTGAAATTAATGACTTTTACCTGACTAACGCATCATTACATAATATATAGATGACCAGGAAAATTGCTCATCAATCAAAGTCATGGATCTCATCTCATTGTAGTTATCTTCACAGAAATAATGATGGCATTTAAATGTGGACCAAAGTGCTGCATCCTAGATGTTTATAGTGGTGCTCTTATATTTATCGTAGTCATAAAAGGTTTTGCACAGATGTTCATGTTTCTACACATGTTTCTGCCTCTTCTGGGTGAAGAAGACAATGATGGAGTGAGTTTAAACAGAGCAGCGTGTGAGTTTGTGGAGAAAGAGAGCAAGAGAGAGAGAGAGAGACACAGAGTTAAAGAGTGAGAGATAAAGACAGCCACAGGAGGCACCAAGTGGGTTTTCTAGCCCACCAGTGCAGAAATGATGCATAACGCCACAGTCTGCCGTTTAATTGGTGCTATTAATATCAGTTAAAGTTTTAATACCTATTTGTTAAAACTTGAACTTATTGCCAGGGCCTAATGTGAACAGAATTATGAATATCATGGGCTAAGCTCTATAAAAAGCCTTGTGCATCAATTATTGATGCTCTTCCACTCCGTCTGCAAGATCTAATTCCTAAAAGATGAGCTAAAAAGGAAATAGCCCAAAGGTTCAACATTTGGATAAAATGTCAACATTAAACAATGTGGAGGTTTCTTTATTGAATAAAGAAGCCTTCTATCGACACAGTTCTACACTAAGTTTATGTAGAACTGTGGACATATCCTGTATAAAACATAAACTGACCAAGGAGGCAGATAGAGAGAAGTGCAGAATGGTAATGTACACAGCAGCATAATTTGGCTTTTTGGATCATTAAATTCCATCCGCTGTCTGATAAGTTGGCTGTGAACAGCCCCAGTGTAAGGAAAATAATTATAATATGTGTTTTTTTTGGCACACATCCATCCATTCAGTATTGTAAACGGTTCATATAATAGGGGTAGCTGTGTTCCAGGAAGTGATGTAACTAGGAACAGATAATGCAGGGGAGTGTATGAAAGTTCCAAGGCTATGATAGAAGAAGGTAGCGCCGTTCCCCTGGCCAGTCACTCCCAAAATGGAAGATCTTCCATCCACCTCTGATCACTTCCTGGAACTTTCCAAGGTAAATAAAAAGGTACAGTCATCTAAGTGATTTTCGCTATACAGCAATTCCTGCCAGCAGATTTGTCACACTGGGAGGCAAACTGCAGCCGTGAAATACATTGTAGTCAATGAGAGCTGGCTGGACCAGCTTGTGAACAAACAAACACTATTTCTGAACGATTGGGACCTTTGTCAGTTAATCGGTTCAGGAATATAAAAGAAGACACATCACAGGTTGTTGTTTGATGTGCACACTGTCTAATTTTATTGAGGCATCTAAACAGCGGCTTGTATTGTTTCTGGCTCAGCGGTATCGCGAGACTTGGTTGTCATGCTGTCAATGATGGACAGTCGACCACATATCCTTTTTGTTAAAAAATAATGTTTTCCATTTGTGTGAGTCACAGTCGCAGTCGTTCAGAAATAGTGTTTGTCTAAGCTGGGCCACCTGGCTCTCATTGACTCCAACGTATTCCACGGCTGCAGTTTGCCTCCCAGTGCGACAAATCTGCCGGCTGGAATAGCTGTAAAGCGAAAATTACTTGGATGACCGTACCTTCTTTTTATTTACCTTGGATAATTCCAGGAAGTGATCAGAGGTGGGTGGAAGATCTTCCATTTTGGGAGTGAAAGAGTGTGTTTGGCCAAAAAACAAAAACTATGTGTCCTAAAGAAGGGAAGCACTATTTAAATATGTGAATATCCTGATGGTGGATATGGACTGAAACAGAAAACAGAAAAGAACAAAGGAATCTACTGGAGCCTCCTGACATACAGGTTGGGTGAGATAGATTTTTGTTGTTGTTGCAATGCAGTTCTGTTTTATTTTGGAAGTTAGCTTGTGTATACAGATCCATCTGCCGCCAGAGTAGCATGGCATGGTTTAGCGCTCCCTGGCACAGGATATTATGTAGTGTGTGTGTGTGTGTGTGTGTGTGTGTGTGTGTGTGTGTGTGTGTGTGTGTGTGTGTGTGTGTGTGTGTGTGTGTGTGTGTGTGTGTGTGTGTGTGCCCGAAGTGCGACAATCTCTCTGAATATCTATATATATATGGCTTTGCGTGCGGATAGGTTTAGTAATGGGGCGAGTCAGACCAACTGAATAATGCGCCGTGGGAACAATGACACGGCACCATACAGCGGTTACAAATGTAAACTGCTTGTGTTCATATTTGGAAGTCTCGGTAATGTCCATAACTGTGTTGTGAGAGGCCTGCAGATTGCAGGAATGCCCAAGCCGAGAGCTAAGGCATTGGCTAAATTCTGCTCTGTGATAATTGGCAGTTGCCACATACGGAGGAGACGATGCTTCCTGTATCCGTGATCTGTATCCTGAAACACTTATTGTTGAGTTTCCCAAGTTTTTGAGTATCTACTATTGTTTGTGTTCAGGAATTTTAAATGTTTTTTAAGAGTTAAATGTGAACGCAAATAAAGATTGTGTGTGTGTGTGTGTGTGTGTGTGTGTGTGTGCACATGCATGTACAGTATTCTGTGTGCACAACCTGTTTTCGATGCATTGCCGCATGTAAGGGTTGTCCGTAAACGTGATATCTCGCACGCCCAGATATCCACGTTCGGTGTTAATGTGTCGCGCAACTCATCAAGGCCATGAAGGAATTAGAGCTCTCTGCTGCCCCTGGCATGTCAGTTCCAGTAAATAAGGTTCCCTGCTGCCTCGGGTGAACCAACCACGGCAGGAGAAGCCAGATAAAAACTCTAAATTCACTCCTCCACTCCAACTCCAGCCGTCCATAGAATTTGAAGAGATGAACCTCCCTGCTGGGATGAATCATTGTGCCTAGTGGGGGTGCTGGGCGGGCGGCGTGTGTGCATGTGTGTGTGCGTGTGTTACGTGATGATGAAGGGCAGCATCATTGACTGTGTGATCTTCCATCTAGAAGTGACCACCCAGTGAGTCCAATAGTCTCCAGGCTCTTTGCATCTCCAACTGTGTGAGCTCATTATCAAGCCAAACGGGATGTCAAGGACATGGCATGACTGATTGTTTTCTGGGCCGTTTTTATCCCACGTCTACCCTTGTGGTTGCCTTGTCTCTGTCCATTGCAAGAAGTTATTTTCAGCACGAGGAGGTTGGACACTGGGCTCTACTTTGTTTCCTCATTTGCTCAGCTCAGCGCAGGTGACCACGGACGTGACACAAGACTTCTATCAGAAATCAATCTGCCATTAGTGGCAGAAAACCCCATCTCCACCACCCACATGCTGCCTCCAGCTGATGCTCTTTATCTATCTAGACAGACATCTCTCTCACTCACTCACTCACTCACTCTCTCTCTCTCTCTCTCTCTCTCTCTCTCTCTCTCTCTCTCTCTCTCTCTCTCTCTCTCTCTCTCTCTCTCTCTCTCTCTCTCTCTCTCTCTCTCTCTCACACACACACAGTAGATAATTATCCCATATTGTGCTCTCATTCAGTTCAACCTTGAAACTTAAATCAGTAGTTCTGTTGGTATCTTGCTGATTTGCATCCCTTGCTTAGAGCTTAGACCTGTTTATTGTTTTGTTCACCTCACAGGGGGCGTTTATTATCTACAATATAATGTAAAGGAGAGAGAGAGAGAGGGAGAGGGAGAGAGAGATATTTGGGATGAAAGAGAGGAGCAGATGATTTCAACCAGCTGTCGCTCTGGCTTTAGAGAGTAAACATAATAATGGTTCTCACCTACTGCTGGCCCAGTCAACCCTCTTTATTACTATGGAGAACACAGCCCCACGCAGCTTCTTGTGTGGCAGTCTGGAATGGAGAAGTCAGTCACACCAAAATATTTGATTGTTTCTTACCCGTTTTGTTTAACAGTGTCGACAAGTTCAGCCAGAGGTTTGATGGTGGGCTGACTGAACACGTATTAAAATCTAATACTAGCCATTCCTAAAGGGCCTGGTGAGGAAAACAAAATCCTAATCTGTTTTTTCTTTCATGAGTTTTCATTTTTCATTTCTTATTTGTGTCATTATGGTAATTCCCGTGGCAGATGTTTGGTGTGTTGTGCTGACGCTGGGAGTTCAGGAGCGTTTTTGCCTGGGTTTATTAGCAATATTGCTTGTTTGGTGCTGTTGATAATGTGATTTTGCTAATGACAGCAGTAATTGCAGTGGGATGGAGAGAATGCTGGCCTGGTTGTTGCTGAGCTTGTAAAGCAATGGCTGAACATGCACCTGCCATCTCCAGACATCCTCATTAAAGAGAAGAGCTCCCAACATCTCCAATGTATTGTAGTTCCCCTAGGCTCATTTATATCTTTGTCTGACCATAATCGGTAGGCAGAAATGATTTATTGTGTAAATTAAACCTAACCTTAAGGTGCTGCTGACAAAGTCTTGAAAACAGGGAGCACACATGTACAGTATGTAGAAGTAGAGTCCAGCAGAGTTTTGCCTTCATACGTATTGAAGCATACTCACAGTGTACCAACCCCTTTTGATGGACAACATTACCTATGGACAGGACCCATGGACATTTTAATGAGGACTGCAGTTAGTGTCTGCTTTGAGTCCACATGTATCATGTGACCGTCCATTTTTGTTCTTTATTTAGTGGCTTTAAAGATGTGCAGAGCAAGGTATACACATGCATAGAGATGCTTGCATTGCACACAAATGCATACAGAAACAAACATGCACACACATGCGAACGCACGCACGCACGCACACACACAGATGGGATCAAAATTGACACCTCGTCTTCTCTTCAGCCTAGCGAATGAGAACAGTTGTCTCTGCTGCTGTTGAATCAAACTTGTCTTTCCATATTCACATTGTCAGCTGCAGTTGTGATATAAATGTTGAGAATACAATTACAAGTGTGAAATTGCAAGCTAACACCATCCCCCTACAACCAGGGTGGCAAATAATAATCTGCCATATGTACCTTACTATAACATTAGCTATTTTCAGAAACTTACTTATGGTGGGGAGGGTTGGGGTCTACAGGTGAAAGTATGTATGACTGTATATGTATTTACGTACAGTATATGTCTTATATAGTGTATGGCCTTGGCCTGTTGGACAGAAATGTATAGTGAGTGATATTGGAAGATCAAAGCATGAGGAGACGATGGTGTGTAATGAGTGAAATGGGAGGTGCTTCACTGCTTGCTGAGTGCACACACACTTTAATCCTGATTTAGTCCTGATGCCACGTGAAATAAACATATTTAAGTTGATCCCCTAATTATGATTACCTGCCATCTCCATCTCACCCAAAGCCACTGCAATGTTCTTGATTGAGGTTATTATTATTATTAGTGTACTGTGTGTGTGTGTGTGTGTGTGTGTGTGTGTGTGTGTGTGTGTGTGTGTGTGTGTGTGTGTGTGTGTGTGTGTGTGTGTGTGTGTGTGTGTGTGTGTGTGTGTGTGTGTGTGTGTGTGTGTGTGTGTGTGTGTGTGTGTGTGTGTGTGTGATAATAGATATACATATTGTACATGAACGTGAATGCACCCAACCATCACTGAATGATGCTTGAACATATTTGCTATGGAGCTACAGTACTGACACTAATTGGTCAACTCAGTTCTGCCAGTTCCCCTGCCCTCCTGCTGAGCTGACCCCCCACCTCCCCTGTGTCACCTTCAGCTTCTTAACAGCTGTCACCTTTCTCACTGCGCTCTTTAGCGTCTCTCTCTCACCCATCCGACACCGCCCCTTTTAACTGGCCTTATCTGTCACCTCTCTACGTCTGATCCTCCTCTTTCCTCCATCAACCCGCCCTTCCAGATATCGTTTCTTCTGTCTCTTTGATTTCCTATTTGAAGCGGGGAAGGGAAAGGTTAGCTGCCAGAATGGTTAGCCGATATTGGCCCTGGTGTGGGCAGTTTGAGGCCTGTCAAATGGCCTCTGTAAAGGTTATACAGGAAGACAGAGAGACACATGGATGAAAGAGTGCAAGATGACATTTGTCTCTCCTGAAAAGTTAAGCACTTTATCTCTGTAAATGTTTTCCATTTATTAGTGTGGTTTTTAGTTTTCTCTTTTTCTTTCTGTGGCTATTCTTCCCATGGAAGTCTCAGGACAATTAAGTAGGCTAATGGAACAAATTCTTCTTCTGTCTCTGTGGTTGAGCACTAACGTTAGAAGTAGTTATGCTTTTTAACATGCCCTCAGAATGCGATCATCTCTTTTCACTTCATTCGCTTCTCTGTAGTCTCTAAATACCCATGGGGATCTTTCTCCATCCATCGCCGCTGCTGAATTTCCTTTGCATATTTCATATAAGGAAATAGTCAGAGAAGGAGGCGAGGGGATTCACAAAGAACCGCCTGATTCCAGTCACTGTCTCTTCTCATGCCCGATCAAGAAATAGGGAGCAAAAAAGAAAGATAGAGAGTGTGACAGTGTAGCGAATGACACAAACGTTCAAAGCTTTGTACCGTATTGCGAGTTAACATGAGAGTATATACTCATTCATCTGTTATCTGCAGTACAGTATGTGTGTGCGCGTGCGTGCATGTCATAATTTATTTTGTTGTGGATCGCTGTGTTTGTCAGATAACTGCTAAGACCCCATCATCATCATCTTCATCATCATCATCATCGGAGTACTTCCGGGGCAGCGCCATGTGAGCACGCGTTTTGGTTGAGCTCCGTGCCAGTATTGTGCATATTGTAAATATTTTACCAGTTTGACCACGAATCTGCCACAAAGTGTGTGAGAACACTCAACAGAGACATTGAGATCTTTTTGTTTTGCCTTCGTTGTAAAAACTGCAGCCTAAGATGCCTAAAATACCTAAAGCCGGCTCCATTGCTAAGGCTATACCGGCTAAAGCTAGCTCAAACGATGACGCTCCACCGGCTGGAACTAGCTTGGATGATAATGCTACACCGACTGCGGCTAGCTTGGATGCTAATGCTACACCGACCAAAGCTAGCTCGGATGCTAATGCTACACCGGCTGGGCTGGAGTCTATCCTCCAGGCTATCGCTAAGCTGAGGACGGAATTGCTCGACAAGGGGGAGGCCCAGTCGGTCGAGATCAAGACCCAGGTTGATAATCTCAGGGCGGAAATTAAACAGGCTAACGATAACGCCAACGCTAAGATTGTGGCCCTGGAGACGCATTTCGCGAGTCTGGAAACTGCTGTTAACGACCAGTCGGATAGGATCACTGAATTGGAGCGAGAGTTGGTCGTGGTTCTGAAAGAGCTGGCAACCCAGAAAGCCCGGGCCGAGGAGCTCGAATCGAGGGGGCGCCGCTTTAATATACGCATCACTGGTATCAAAGAAGGAAGAGAGGACGGCAAGCGACAGACCGATTTTGTATCTCAGTGCCTGAAGGACGCGTTTGGCCTCTCCAAGCTACCCACACTGGATATTGCTCATCGTACGTTACGCAAGAGGTCGAGTGATGGAGACCGCGGTCCACCGAGAGCGTTCGTCGTCAGGTGCCACTACTTCCAAGAGAAAGAGGAAATCTTGAAGCTAGCCAGACAGAGGAACCAAGTGACCACCGCCGACGGCGACGCAATCCGAGTGCATCAAGATTTTACGCATGAGGTGGCCAAACAGCGGGCTAAATTCAACGAGGTACGGGGCTTGCTCAGGTCCTGTGAAGGGGTCCGCTTTGGCCTGTGGTATCCTGCAGAATTAAAAATAACAACAAAGGAAGGCGAATACAATTTCAAGGATCCTGCAAAGGCGAAGGAATTCATACAGAAGAACTTGAATCCCAAGTAGCGACGACGGGACGAGGAATAATGGATGTTTTGTTACGATGATTTAGCGTCTCTTTCTTTTTTCAATAAGCCCAACGGATTTTATGCTCAGTGGACGGTACAGAAGGACTTAAGCTCCATGGACACTTTCTTTTTTCCCGGCAGCTAAAGGTGTGTATCTATATGCTTGTTTTATTTTCTATTTTGTAATGAACGCCAGCAAGAGGCATTTGGGTGCGCACTTTACTTATTTTGTTTTACATTTGCTCTTTATGTCCAATTGAGAGCTGGCGAGATTTTTGTTAAACACTACTGTGACTCTGGTCCGCTGTGCTTTGTATTCATGTTGTTTGGTCTATTTTTTTTGGGCTGGGTTAGAGATTTTACGGAAATTATACAGTGAAAGTGACGCTGACAAGGGGGTGCTGTTTTATTTTTAATTAATTTTCAGTAGCTGCTAACAAAGTGTTTATCACGCCCCAATTTCTATTTTATTTCTGCTTTTATGCTCTGTTGCTACTACACAGTGAGTGACGCTAACAAAGGGGTGCTGTTTTATTTTTTTAAGTATTGTTCAGTAGCTGCTAAAAGAAAAAGAGAGGTATTTTCACGCCCCAGTTTCTGTTTTTATTTCTATGCTCTGTTGCTACACGACAGTGTCGTTTGTCTCGTGGGATGTAAAGTAAACATCTGAATAATATGACGTGCTGGGAATGAGGCTGGCTGTGTTCATCTTGTATGGACGCGGCCAGCCCATAATAATTTTATAATTTTATTGCATTTAGCTAAATATGGTACCACTCTGCTCTGAAGGCTGTAGTTTTACTTTTCTTTGTGAGGAACGGTCTATTTGTACGGTGTTGAACAGAGCGGGTCGTGTCTGTTATGTAGACACGGTCGGCTCGTATGTTGTTGTTGCATTCACATGCAGCGTTTTATTTTGAAGGACGTTTCCCTACACCTTTGACTTCCGGGGTCAGGCTGAAGAGAGTCTTGGCAAGAGGGCACCCATGGTGTTGGAGTCATATCTATGGTTGGAGTGCCCTCTGCTGGGGAACTCATTTATTTAGATATTTTGCTTTGGCTTCCGGGGTCAGGGGTCAGGCCAAAGAGACTCTTGCCAAGAGGGCGTTTCGGACACCGTTGGAGCGCCCCCTGCTGGGGCATTCAATAATTATTTTGAAAAAAAAAAAAAAAAAAATACTTTTTTTTTTTTTTTTTTTGTACCATTTTCTTTTTTTTTTGTAAAAAATTGTATGCAATAACATGCACGTCATGCTGCTGGTAATCCAGTGGTTGAATTTGAACAAGAGTGTTTTCAGTTCACTATAGAAGTCAATAATTGATTGTGGTTAGACTGGTTTGTATTATTTTTTGTTTTTGTATTGCACGGTTCTGGTGAGGCTCAGCCCCACAGGGTAAGCTTTGATTATGTTTTTGTTAGTTCAGGAAAGACAAGGAGGGGTCTATGCAGTCTCTCGTTTGGGGAGGGGCCGGCAGAAGGGTTTTGTGATGTTTTGTGTTTTGTGGTTGTTTTGTTGTTTTCCTTTATGTTTATCGCTCATGTCTTTAATGATGCATTGTTCTTGCAGAGAGTTACTGTCCACCAAAGGGGCCTGTGCCTGTGTTGTCTCTGACCAGGAGGTAATTTTATTATGCTCTTTACCAAGCTATGGCTGTACCTAATCCTATTAAAATTGGGGGGGTGACTACAAAATTTGCGACTTGGAACGCCAGAGGGATTAATCATCCAGTGAAACGCAGTAAAATATTTGCACACCTATCTAAGTTGCAAACAGATGTAGCCTTCCTGACTGAAACACATTTGCTTAATAAGAATCATAACATGTTGAAGAGGGGGGGCTTCTCTCAGGTCTTCCATTCCAAATTCAATGCCAAGTTCCGCGGTACAGCCATTCTTATACGTAGAGAGGTGCAGTTTGTTCAATCAAAGGTGATATCCGGCAGTGATGGTCGTTATATTATTGTTCAGGGACACCTGTTTAACATACCGGTAGTACTGACATGCGTCTATGCTCCCAATTGGGACAATGCTAAATTCTTTAGTGATTTGTTTTCTCTGCTTCCAGACATGAATAGTCATCATTTGGTTTTGGGGGGGGATCTGAATACGGTCCTATGCCCCCTGCTGGACAGATCCAGAACAACACCTGGAACATTGAGTAAATCAGCAGAGACTATTAATGCTTTTCTCCAGGCATATGGAGTGATTGACGCATGGAGGTACAAACATCCGAGGTCTAGAGAGTATAGCTTCTTCTCAGCACCACATCAGTCTTATAGCAGGATTGACTATCTTCTGATGGACAAGAGGCTCCTCCCATTTCTAAAGTCAAGCGATTGTGAGAGCATTGTTATTTCAGATCACGGTCCGGTTACAATGGCCTTAGGTTTTCCAAACAATGAGCCTCCGCAGCGAGTATGGCGACTAAATGCACAACTATTGTCGAATGAAGAGTTTGTTGATTTTATCAACTCCCAAATAGATTTTTTTGTGGAAACAAACAAAAATCCAGATACAAGCCACTGTAACTTTTGGGAAACGATGAAGGCGTATTTGCGCGGTCAGATAATAGCTTACAGTGCCGGGGTGAATAAGAGACGGTCGGCACGCCTTAATGAATTGACATCTCTACTAAAAGATATTGACCAGAGACACTCAGCTTTGCCATCCGCTGACCTCTACAAGGAGAGAGTCACTTTGCAGACAGAGTTTGATATCCTGTCCTCCGGGGTGGTAGAAGAGCTCCATCTTAGATCTCGTCAGGAATTCTATGAGCATGGCGAGCGAGCCAGCAAATTGCTTTGTCACCAATTAAGACAGTCTGCGGAGGCTGGCCTTATTGCGGAAATTGATACTCCAGATGGAATAGCCACTGATCAAAAAATCATTAACGGTCAATTTAAGAAGTTTTATGAGGACCTCTACTCCTCCGAGAGGGGTGAAGAGGTACAGATGTCTCAGTTTTTGGATAATCTCGAGTGGCAGACTCTAAGTGTACAGGACAGGTCTGATCTTGATCGTAATATATCTGGGGCCGAAATTGGCCAAGCTATTAGGAAGATGAAGAGTGGCAAAGCCCCGGGGCCAGACGGCTTCCCAATTGAGTTTTTCAAAACATTCTCTCCCAAACTAATTCCTATTTTGGAAGATGTGTATGCAGAGGCATTGGAACGGAAGTCACTTCCCCCCACTATGACTCAGGCCACAATCTCAGTTCTTCTTAAAAAAGGGAAAGACCCTCTGAAGTGTGAATCATATCGGCCAGTCAGCCTACTCTGCTGCGATTATAAGATTTTGACCAAGGCTTTAGCCAGTAGACTGGAGTCAGTTATCCATACAGTGGTGCATTCAGACCAAACTGGTTTTATTTTGGGACGTCAGCTTTTTGGCAACGTACGTAGGCTGTTCAATATTATTTACTCCCCTGAAGCCCCTCCCACAGCTGAGGTTCTATTATCTCTCGATGCGCACAAAGCGTTCGATCGTATTCAATATGAATATCTTTTCACGACTTTAGAGAGGTTTGGGTTTGGGCCCACTTTTCGAGCATGGATTAAGGTCTTATATACTTCACCACAGGCCTCAGTTCGTACTAATAAGATTATCTCCGGCTACTTCCAGATAGGGAGGGGCACTAGACAAGGTTGCGGACTGAGTCCCCTACTGTTCGATCTCGCCATCGAACCACTGGCGGTCGCTCTAAGGGACGACACGGGCCTTACAGGTATTGTTAGGGGGGGCCAAACGCATAAATTATCACTCTATGCAGACGACCTGATCCTGTACTTGTCCGATCCCCATGTTTCCATCCCGAAAGCACTGGATATTATCTCAAATTTTGGCAAGTTCTCTGGATACAAGATCAATCTCTCTAAAAGCTTGCTATTTCCGGTTAATGACTTAGGTCGAAAGATGTCGTTAGGGGTGTATCCACTGAAGGTAACTACTGACTCTTTCACGTACCTGGGAGTGACTGTTACGCGCAAATATGGTGACTTATTTAAGCTAAACTTTAAACCAGCCCTAGATAGGGCTAAACAGGATCTTGCTCGTTGGTCAACATTGCCTCTATCACTGGCTGGCAGGGTTAATTCAGTCAAAATGACAATTATGCCCAGGTTCCTATTCTTATTTCAAACGGTGCCCGTTTTTATCCCCAAATCTTTTTTCAAAGACCTAGACAAATCTATTTCAACCTTTATTTGGAATAAGACCACCCCGCGTATTAGAAGGGCATTTTTGGAAAGACAGAAAGAGGATGGAGGATTAGCACTTCCCAATTTTTTGCAATATTATTGGGCGGCAAACGTTCATAAGTTGACATATTGGATGGCTGCATCGTATGGGGGAGGGGGAATGGTGTGGGTTGACATGGAGCAACACTCCGCTCACCCTGTGTCACTATCCTCATTAGTGTGTGCTCCATTGCCACTCGGCAAAAAGCGCCTCACAAACAACCCCATGGTGAGTGGTTCACTCCGTATATGGGCACAGTTTAGGACACACTTCAAATATAAGCAAGCTTTGAACTGTCTCCCAATAATGTCTAATGCACTTTTTCCGCCCTCACTCATGGATGCAGCATTCAAGTCATGGGCCATGAAGGGGTTGAGGCGGGTGAAGGATCTGTTTAAAAAAGGGTCGCTTATGTCCTTTGAGCAGTTGGTAGGCGAATATGACATTCCTCGTTCACATTTTTTTAGGTATTTACAGGTGCGGGGTTTTGTTAAGAAATATTTTGCTTCTTCTCTACTTCAACCGGACGGATGGCTTGATGAGTGGCTGGAGGGAGACCCGAATCAGAGGGGGATGGTGAGCTTAATATATAGCGATATTCAAGAGATTGCATCCCCATCACTGGACCGCATTAGGGAGTCCTGGTGTAATGATATGGGACTTGAAATCCCCGATATTTCTTGGCAGCTGGCAATTAAAAGAATACATAAATCATCTGTCTGCATCAGACATGGACTACTTCAATTCAAAGTGTTTCATAGGTTACACTTCTCTAAGAGCAGACTTGCTGAGATTTACCCGGATGTTGACCCGACATGCTCCAGGTGCCATCAAGCTCCAGCCACTCTCTACCATATGTTCTGGTCATGCCCATCATTATCACAATTTTGGCTTTCTGTTTTTGAGACCTTTTCTTTTATCTGTGACAAAGAGATCTGCCCTAACCCCTTGGTTGCGGTCTTTGGAGTGGTCCCTAGTGAAGTGACAGTATCTGGCACTCAGTCTGATGCTGTGGCCTTCTCCTCTTTATTGGCTCGACGCCTTATCTTGTTCAATTGGAAATCAGCCAGTCCTCCATCGCATCGACGCTGGGTCGGAGATGTGATGGCTCATCTAAAACTTGAGAAGATTAAATATTCTACCAGGGACTCTGTCCAGAAATTCTACAGGGTTTGGCAGCCATTTTTGGATTATTTCGATCAAAAATTCCCGGCTGGGGACACTTAGGTATAGGACGGTGAATTAATAACTTGACAATTTTGTATGACAAGTGACAATCTGCATGAGAACGACATTTATTTTGGGTTTATTTATTTTTGAATTTTTGTATTACTGTCTGTTTACGTAAGGTATTGTTAATGTATGATTATGTTTCGTCCTGTGATGTATGTATGTATGTGTGTATTGTTGGTGTTGAAAAATCAATAAAAACAATTTAATAATCATCATCATCATCACTTCTTTTTCTACCTTGTTTATTTTCATAAATGTCAAAAAGTTAGGATAATTTATGTTAGCTTGGAGTAAGAACACGTGATGCAATCATGCTGATATAAAGAAAGCTGCCTGTATTAATTACGGTACTGTTGTTAGTGCATCCTCTGAGGTTATAAAGGCAATTACGTTCTCAAATCCAGAGAAATCTGTCATGATCCAATCCCCAATCCTATATCCATTTCACTAAGCCTGGTTTTAGCCTGGTTTTAGGACATGTTCCTAGCATGTCTATCTCTTGCACATCATGCCCAACAGTGTGAACTTACTGTAACAGTTTCTGTTGATATGTGTTTTCACAGGTTAATTGGTCAGCACAAAATATTTGTAACTATAATATATCAAGTGTATACACTGATTCATCTCTGGTTTCAAAATTTGCTACTATCCTCCAGTAATGAAAAGGCTATTTTAGACTTCTTTTTTTTTTTCTTCTTCAGGGCACCTGCCCTCCCAAAAGTCTGCTTTGCCACATTTCATGTTTTCACTAACATTGAGGCTAAAGCATGGACTCCAAATATACTGTATACTGCTTGTTCAATATACAGTACTGTGCTTGTACATACTGTTTGTACAATATAATGTACTGCTTGTACAGGAAATATTTGAAATCCAAACTCTGATGACAGTGGTGATCTATTCTGGAAATCTAAATTATGTGTATCAAACATGTGTTTGTTAAAGTGTGTGACAGTGGTCAAATCACAGTGGTAAAAGCTCTGTAGACTTGAGTGCAGTGCAGAGTTGGCTGAACTCCACTTCTCTCTTATCTCTTGTACTGGGACACCAGAAACATGAATGGACCCTTCTCTATCCAGCCTCTTCAGCATACTCCAGTAATAGACTCGCTCTTCTATTTTCTTCTCTCTCTGAACTAGGGGTTTCATGTGGGTGGGTGAGAGAGAGAGAGAGGCTCACTCCCTTGTTTGAATGCTTGTCTGTTGACATCAATATCCCCAGCTATCTGACTGCACTATCTCTATTTTGATCCCATTCGCATTGTACAAACCTGTGTGTGTGCACGTGCGTGCAGGCCGGATCTTCCTATAGGTGACATATGTCAGCCTTGCCAAATATATATACATGTGTTTCTTCAATTTCTTCAATTTGGAACTGTGACATTTTCACAATAGATTTTCGATTGCTCATCATTTGCACATCACATCACCGTGTGTTTCACTTAACCCTGTTGGCGTGAACACGCTGATTCTAGTTTGTAAGCTAGACGGGCCACTGTCTGGAAGAACTGCTACTCAGAAGTACCATATGGAGTGCTGATAGCCGAGTGTTTACGGTATCATGCACAACATAGGCTCTGATGCCTGACAGCTATTCCCTGGTTCCATTCCCGGGCCAGGCAACAGATTTGTTGCATCTCACTCTCTCCCTGTTTCCTGTCTCTCTACACTCTAACTATCAATGAATGCAAGGAACCCCCTCCCCCCCCAATAAAATGGCAAATGGCACACCTCTAACTTTGTACATGTATTAATGCAATCATTAAAATCAGTCACACTACTGAATGCTACAAAATAAACCTCAATTCATACTGATACCATCATTCAGTTCAGTTCAGTTTTTTTTTATTTTCGGATAATGGGCACATACATAGTAACAAATAACATTTCATTATTATAATTATTTTCTCAGCAGTGTCCAAGATTCCGAAAAGGGGCTAGGGAGAAGCACTAGGCTTGTCGGGCCCTGCCCTGTAGTCTTACAACTCTCTTTTCTTCATTATTTCTTTAGTCACAAAGCACGCCCCATGGCGTACTTACTTACGTATACGTTATTCATATATACATATAATATATATACATATATACATGGTATGTGGTATATACATTCCAATATAATACAATAGTATGTTGTATATTATAATATAATTCAATATTACAATAGCAATAGTATAGTAACAATATAATAGTATATAGTATAATTGTAAATATATAACACAACATATCCTAACACATCATTTAATATAATATGTTATGATATAATATGATATAACAATACAGCAATTACAATATTATAACCATTTCTACTGTCTAATATAATTATATAATGTAATTATATAGCACTATCATCATACAAAATGGATAATAAGAGAAAAGGTTTAGGAAAGCCTAGTTTAGAAAAGGAGGAAAGAAGAGAGAGACACAAAAGATAGGCAGCATTGCAGCTGTGCCATCTGTTTATAATGTGCACTGCATACGCTTGTTATCCTATGTTGCTTGTTTGCTATTATTACACATCTGTATTTTTATCGCACTGAGAGCTGCTACCTCAATTCTGTTTGTACTTGTGCAATGACAATAAAGAGAGAGACGTGCGGTACACACTACAATGCGGTACAACATTCCATTTTCTGTTTAACTAGCTTTTAACATTGGATATCATTTCACACAGTTACATCATGAATAAGTGTGTAGCCTGCAGCAAAATGATTACAAACCAGCTAGCTCATTATTGATTTGGTTAACTTTCAGTGAGGTGACATCATAAAGGTTTTCTGTGATTGTATTGTCTTAACTCCAGAGCTCAGTAAGGGGAACATCTAATGCTGTGGGCCAACTTAACCACATGAACCCTATAACATTTGAGAATTGAGGCTAGCCCTGTAAAGTGTTCGCACTCTCATTAATTATAATGAAACTTTCTACTCCTGTATGGTTCCAGGAATGGAAATAGTAAGGGGAAAAGTGTTATTTCCTCAAACCTGATCGTAGAGAAGGTAGAGGAGTATAGCTACTGCTTTGACATTCATTTGACATATCTGCCATGGATATCTCATTGATCCATGCACTCATAGTACAATAATGGGACATTATTTGGTGAAGGTAGCCCATTCCTTCAGTGGTGTCAGTTCAGCAAAAGCTAAGGTATGGCAAGGGTAGGGTTGCCAACTACCAGAGATCAAAATAAGGGACACCTATTTTTTTTAACCCCCGAAATGCATAGAAAACTATGCATTATACCTATAACACAATACAAACACAATGGTCTTACACCTGCATTAGGCTACTTACTATTCTTTTTTTTATTTTATTATTTAATAAAAGAGAGAATTTTTTTTTTTATTTTTTTTTTTCTGGAGCCAAAAATTGACGCCCCTGCATTCCTTGCAAAACATTTGCATGAACATGGCCATTTTCCTAGAGGTTTTACATGACATACTGTATGTTACACAATATAATATGGCTTCTGAAATACTTACAATAAATAAACCCAAACTTGCAATGTATGACCTAGAGTTGCCATATAATACAAAAGAATCCCTCTGGATTTCTTGCTTTGTTATTCTTGCATGTAACATTCTGATTTGATTTAAGCAACTTCAGAGGCAACCAAGCTTTTTACTATCCACTGTATATACATTTGGATGATAGCGCATATCTTCCATAAACAGCAGATCTCAAAGTGCTCCAGACAGCAGACTGCACTGTGTTTGCTAAATCCTCGTCGTCCCAAGGCTTTGTCGATCTGCCTCCATCGGGACCTGTCTTGTAGTATGAAGCTGATGTACAGTGTGGTGTTCCATTCTATACACTGCTCAATGATGTTTTTCAAAGCAAAGATCTGATCTGTGCATCCCCTCTCTCTCCTGAATCCTGCCTGTTCTTCAACAGCGGAATCAATTCTGCCTATGAGGATCCTGCAGAAGACTTTTAATGGTATCGATAGCAGTACGATCCCCCGCCAGTCGTCGCAGTTTTGTTGGTTGCCCTGTGTGCTTTGCACCTAAACAATTTGCTGTGTGTTAAACTGCTGAATCCAGTTCAATATGTCCAAATATGAAGGTTCGTTCACATTTTTGGGGGGTTAGGAAAACTATACGTTTTTGGAAACTTCAGAGTATTAAGTCAAATCAATCATTCCATTTGCGCAAAAGCCAATACAGTGGCCATCTTGGATTTTTACCTTTGAATATTCGTTTTTCAATATCTCGACTTCTGCATTACGTAGGATCATGATTCTAGTGGCTAAATCTACATTTTTAGGGTGTAATTAATGGTAATTAATGGTGCTAATTAAAAATATTTACAAATGATCAATGGCACATATTTGGGTGATCATCCTTGATTTTGACTTGACTGATAAATTACACATAAGATCATAATTCCGGTGGTTAATCTAAAATGTTCAGGAAATCCAATGGTGCTAATTAAAATTCAGGTTTCTAATTAGAACAACAGTGTCGACTGACTACACAGAGCTTATGGAGAGCACTGGCAACTGGGAAGCATGTGCCCCCCCCCCCCCCACACACACACACACACACACACACTATACAGTGTGTTCACAAGACATGAGAAACATAGACAAGTACAAGAGTAAATGAGATGGAAAATCAAACAGACAAGCTGAGAATATCCAAGTTTGAAAAATACATACTTTATTTCTTAGAATAAAATCTTAAATACTTTACTATGTAATTGGCAGGGACAAGTACCTCCATTTCAATACATATTTATTTACAAATAGGTTATTTTTATGTCGATTTTTTAAATGTATTTTGTATTGTTTTTTAAAGGTTTTCCTGTGTTGGCTCACTAGAGCTCCCTCCTCATTGGTTGTGATCTTCCTCCTTTGCCGACTCTTCTACATGTCTATTTAAACTGCTGAAGCTTGCTTTAGTTACAGTCTAATGATGGAAAGTTGATTGATTTAGTATTTCTCAACGTAGTTGCGGGCAACGAACTTCAGGGCCTCATCAATAAGGATGACGGGGAAGGAAAGCTTCAGGACAACCAGCCACTGCTCAACGTTCAAGTGAGTCAGATGGAAGACCATGGGCAGGGGATCCACATAGATGATCATGAAGTGCAGGGAGAAGGAGAGGGTCATGGCAGCAAGCAGCCAGAAGTTGACCCATGGGGGCATGCGGAGCAGAGACTGGTTCTCAGACAAGCTGTTGAGGGCGTTGAACATCTCAATGGTGACCAGCACAGACAGGGCCATGGTCATAGGAGCTTCAGCCTCAAAGACCTCGCACCTAAGGTCAAAAAAGTCCTCATTGTCATCATGGCACTGCATGAAGTGGGACAGCTGGTAGAAGGAGACACCGGGACCCTCTGCATCATACATGAACCAATAGGCAGCAGCACCAACAGTGGCAGCACCGACGTATCCACCAATAGCCATGTATCTGAAGAACAACCAGCCGGAGATGAGGGGCTCCTTGGCGGAACGTGGGGGCTTGCCCATGATGTCCAGGTCAGGAGGGTTGAAGCCCAGGGCGGTGGCGGGCAGACCGTCAGTCACCAGGTTGACCCACAGCAGCTGGACGGGGATCAGAGCCTCGGGCAGACCCAGGGCAGCAGTCAGGAAGATACTGGGAGGGTGGGAGGAAGGGTAGGATGTCAGGACACGTGGGAACAATTGCACAGTGGACAAAGCCAACATGAACCCAAAGAGGTAACACTTTACTTAAAGGTCGGGTCTATAATGCGTTATAACCACATTAATAATGCATTATGATGCACTTATAAGGCATTACAACACTTGGTATAAATGTCTATAATTATGCATGACAACTTATAACAAGGTTTATGACTGAAGTATTATAACTTATAATAATATATGTTTTAAGTGCTGGTCATAATGCATTATAAACTCAGTGGAACAGCACATTATAACTACCAGGTAACACTTTACTTTAAGGTTGGGTCTTTAATCCATTATAATGCTTCATAACACTTGTTATAAATGTTTATAAGTATGCATAACAACTGATAACAAAAACACTTTATAAATAACTAAGTTATGGTAGTTATAATGTGCTGTTGCATTGAGCATAATAATGCATTTTAACCAGCACTTATAATACGTTATAAACATTGTTATAAGTTGTTATGCATAATTATCAGCATTTATAATGAGTGTTATAATGCCTTATAAGCACATTATAACACACTACAAACACGATTGTAATGCATTATAGAACCGACCTTTAAGCAAAGTGTTACCCAAAAGGGTAGCAAAGAAAATGGGAAAGGAGCGTACAGAAGAGGAAGAAGACACAATTAAATAAGATGATTATATCAGTGGCCACTCACCAGACGACTTCCCCAACGTTGGAGGAGATGAGGTAGCGGATGAACTGCTTCATGTTGTTGTAGATAGCTCTGCCCTCCTCAACGGCAGACACAATGGAAGAGAAGTTGTCGTCAGCCAGGATCATCTCAGAGGCAGACTTGGCAACGGCGGTGCCAGAGCCCATAGCGATACCAATCTCGGCCTTCTTCAGGGCGGGGGCATCGTTCACACCATCACCGGTCATGGCAGTAATCTCATCGTAACCCTGCAGGAACCCCACGATCTTGGACTTGTGGGCTGGCTCCACACGGGCGAAGCAGCTGGCTCTGCGCACAGCTGGGCCCTGGTCGTGGCTGGGCAGATCGTCAAACTCACGTCCGGTGTAGGCCTTACCCTCAACATCCTCATCCTCAGTGAAGATGCCAATACGACGGCAGATAGCGATGGCGGTTCCCTTGTTGTCACCAGTGATCATAATGACACGGATTCCAGCGGCTCTGCACAGCTCAATGGCTGGAGTGACCTCCTTACGAGGGGGATCCAGCATACCAACGCAGCCAACAAAGGTCAGGTCAGTCTCATAGTCAGCAAACTTAATGGCGTCCTCAAGGATCATCTCCTCAACCTTCAGGGGGGTGTCACGGGTGGCCAGGGCTAGACAGCGCAGGGTGTCACGGCCCGTACCCCACTCCTTGATCACACTCAGGATTTTTTCCTTAACAGCACCAGTCAGGGGCACGCGGGTGGTGCCAACGCGGACGTAGGCGCACCTATCAATCACACCCTCTGGGGCACCCTTCACAAACATCTTGGCACCGCAATCACCCTTAGAAGGGGTGCAGTAAGCCGACATGGACTTCCTGTCACGGGAGAACTCCAGGGTGAAGTTCTTCTTCATCAGCTGCTTGATCACTGAACAGCAGGCATTGGCCCTCTCAATCTTGTTCAAGTCCTTGACGCTAGAGTTGAACACGTTCATCTTCTCAACCAGGCAGCACAGGGCGGTCTCAGTAGCCTCACCAACCTTCTCATAGATCTTCTTGGACTCATTGTAGTCGAGAGAGGAGTCATTGCACAGGGCGCAGATGGTAGCCAGCTCAACAAGGCCATCGTATGCGCTGCAGTTGGTCTTGGAACCTCCCTGGGAAACTTCGCCCTCAGGAGTGTACTTGGAGCCAGAGATGTCAAAGGCATCAAGGTCAACGTGGTCACCATCAACACAGTCAACAACAGTCTTGATAATGAACATCTTGGTCACACACATCTGGTTGGTGGTGAGGGTGCCAGTCTTGTCGGAGCAGATGACGGAGGTGCAGCCCAGGGTCTCCACGGAGGGCAGGCTTCTGACAATGGCGTTCTTCTTGGCCATACGGCGGGTGCCCAGAGCCAGACAGGTGGTGATGACAGCGGGCAGACCCTCAGGGATGGCGGCCACAGCCAGGGCAATGGCGATCTTGAAGTAGTAGACGGCACCACGGAACCAGGATCCTCCATGGACGGGGTCGTTGAAGTGGCCGATGTTGATAGCCCAGACAGCGATGCAGATAAGAGTGATGACCTTGGACAGCTGCTCGCCAAACTCGTCCAGCTTAGCCTGCAGAGGGGTCTTCTCCTGCTCAGTGGCGCACATCTGGTCACGGATTTTACCAATCTCAGTGGAAACACCGGTAGCCACAGCCACTCCAATGGCCCTGCCAGAGGAAATGTTGGTACCAGAGAAAAGCATGTTCTTCTTGTCCTGGTTGACAGCTCTGGGGTCGGGGACTGGCTCAGTGTGCTTGATCACACTGACAGACTCACCAGTAAGGATGGACTGGTCAACACGCAGGGTGGTGGACTTGATGGAAACAAGCCTGATGTCAGCGGGGACTTTGTCACCAACAGACACCTCCACAATGTCTCCAGGGACAATTTGATTGGCCTTGATAATCTGCACGCTCTTTCTGTCAGAACGGTAAACCTTGCCCATCTCAGGCTCATACTCCTTCAGAGCCTCAATGGCGTCCTCAGCGTTACGCTCCTGCCATATTCCGACAACGGCATTGGCGATGAGGATGAGAAGAATGACCAAGGGCTCCACGAAGGCGGTGACAGTCTCCTCACCTTCCTCAAACAACGCCAGCACAAAAGAGATGCAAGCAGCCAGCAACAGAATCCTGACCAGTAAGTCCTCAAACTGCTCAACGATCAGCTCCCAGATGCTCTTACCCTCCTCAGCGGGCAACTCGTTGGGGCCATACTTGGCGAGGTTCTTCTTGAACTGGTCAATTGAGAGGCCGGTGGCTTCGTTCACCCCAAAGTATGTCAGGCATTCTGCCGGGGGCTTGGTGTGTGCGTTCTCCATCCTTCCTGGAGCGGGCTTCTAACTGCGTCTATCCGTGCTCTTTAACTTCTTCGCGGTTATCTGCAGCTTTACACCTTTGGTCCACCGTTGCCTGAATGTGTGGCTCCCTCCAAACACAGGAGGACTTGACTGACTGAAAGAGCAGATTTTCAGGCTTTTATACCCCAGAGGGGCACATGACACGCCCCCCAAATAGACACGGTGGGGTGGGGGTGTCAGGGAGGGTGGGTCTCGAGGTGGAGCAAAAGGCAGCTGTGAGGAGGAGGGCAGTCTTGGACATGTGGGGGGGGGGGGGGACGTGGGTCTGGGGAGGAGGTGATGGGGACTAGTGACAGAGCTGGGTGGGGTGGGGTGCGGGGCACTGGAGTGTTTGTTTGTGTGTGTGTGTGTGGGGGGGGGGGGGGTATACCACACATGTAAATGAGAACTGTTTTTGGAACATGCATGGTCAGTGGATTAAGGAGATAGGAGAAGGTGAGAGAGTAGGACAGAAGATTGACCAAAGGGGAAGGGGAGTGGGGGTCATTGAGTGACGGCTCAACTGGTTGATGCTGAAGAGGGGGCTGAGCCAGAGAGAGAGAGAAAACGACAGAAAGAGTGAGAGAATGAAGGAGGGAGACAGTGGCAGAAGGTTAATTTAGTACAAGCTTTAGTGGGGCGCGGTTACACAGACCCAGCCAGGGAAGCCAGTGTAGTACACAGACACACAACATGCACGAGTGGCAAGAGCAGGACGCACAGCTCAAATGGGTTTTGGGGAGGCTTCATGCAACATATTACCACAATCTAACTTTTTTGTATCATCATCATCACTCTGCAGTGCACAGCACTATGATACATTATGTATTTTTTGGAAGCATTGTTTCAGCAAAGCAATACCAATACAAAGACAAATATAAGCACCAACTAACCTAATTGAAATAAACTAAATGAAAGTATTTGAAAATATATAGTACCTTTATTAGAAGGATCAACCCCTTGAGATGAGTCATCTCGTTTTCGAGAGGGTCCTTATGACAAAAATACAAACAGTACAAGACAAAACAATACAATAAGTACAACCATGCATACTATACATAAACAGGACAAATCAGACTTGACAAAACAAAACAAAACAGAACAAAAGCTCTCCTGAAACTGTCTGCTCCCACCCCACCTGAACACCCACGAAATAACATATTACATGCATTAATGATGTACCCATTTAGAGCTAGCTAATCAAAAACACAAGTAGCAACTACAGACCTTTACATACATGCACATAACAGGTAACAAGCAATGACATGCACATGCAAGTAAACATAAAACAAACATGCACATGCACTTTGGAAATTAAATTGCAGTATATTCCTCATAAATCACAGGACAGATAAGACCAACAGAGAACAGTCAAAGGTTAATCAGAAGTCAATCAGAAGCCTTTAGAAACAAGAGCAAGTTATTTGAAGATGAGTAAAGATGGAAGCTTTAAAAATATTAAAGGAGTTAATAGTTCTAAGGGAACTGGGGAGATCGTTCCAATCCGATGGGGCTTTATATTTAAAAGCACGTCGACCAACTTCTTTACTGATTCTGGTGGGGATAGTGAAGTAAGGATAGTCTGTATGCCTTAGGTTGTATGGTGAGCTGTAGGGATGTAAATATTGTTTTAGATAGTGAGGATAGTTAAAGTGTATGCATTTAAAAACAAATATCAGCCAATGAGACTGTCTCCTAGATTTAGGTGTTAGCCAGTTAAGTGACTCGTACATAACACAGTGGTGGGTTATATAAGGACACCTCAAGATAAATCTGCAAAGACTGTTGTAAATTACATAGATAGGATGGAGGTTTGTTTCAGAGGTATTTTGGTAAACAATGTCAGCATAGTCTAATATAGGTAATATTAACTGTGAGATAATTCTTTTTTTGACCTGTAGGGTGAAGCAGTTGATGGAACGATATAGTACTCTCAGGCTGCAATTTATTTTCTGCACAACAGAAGTAATATGGGACTTGAATGAAAGCTAAATATTTGAATTCATCCACTTTTTCAAGTGGTGTGCCATCTGCAAATGAAATAGGTAAAAGTAAAGAAGTTGGTCTCATGGAGAAGAGCATTTGAGAGAGATCAGGCTTAGAGGAATAGATGACTGTGTCGTCGGCATATAATTGGATGAGGCTATCGGAGCAAATTGTGGGCAAGTCATTGATGAAAATGGAGAATAGCAGAGGCCCCAGGGACGAGCCCTGAGGTACGCCTTTTTCCATGATTGTGAATTCAGAATGGTTACCCTGATACGAGACACACTGACGTCTAAGGTGGAGATATGAGTTGAACCAAAGTATGGATTGTTTTGAGAGACCAATGGAGTACAGTTTGTCAAGCAGAAGGTAATGATCGACCAAATCAAATGCCTTGGTGAGATCTATAAATATTGCACCAGTGAGCATACTTTTCAAATACCTTGACTATACTGTTGATAATTGAAATAGGTCTGTAATTATTGACATCCTGAGGATCCCCACTTTTATGCAGAGGGGTGACACTGGCACTTTTCCAGATTGAAGGAAATTCACATGTGGAGAGGGATAAATTAAATAAGTCAGACAATGGATATGACATTATGTGAGGTGCAATTTTCAAAAACTTAATTTCAAGACCATCTGGCCCGGCAGCACCTGAACTTAACTCACAGATAGCCCGTTCAACAGCTGCTGGAGTCATTTTGGCAAAGGAGAAGGAGCTACCACCTCTCAGATTATTCAGAGGAGCATGAGAGTAAGGAGGGACTGATGGTTGTGAGCTGCAAACAGAGGAGAAGTGCTGACTAAAGGCATTGGCAATTTTGGAGGGATCAGCAGTTAAGCCATCATTGACCCTAATGAGATTGGGGCTTTTGTTTGTCTTGTTGAGAATACTGTTAATTCTGTTCCAAAATTGTTTGGGGTTATTGAAATCATTATTTAATCAGTCTTTATAAAAATTGGATTTGGCATTTCTTGTTTTGGTTGTGCAAGTGTTCCCTAAAAGTTTATAAATATTCCAATCAGTAGGGAGTAGGAAAACATAAATAAGTCAAAAGAGGACACACTTTTATGAACAGGCTGATGACAGAAATGAGAGAATAATAAAAGAACAAAGTGAGTGTACTGTACTGCAGAGGAATGACTGGGGGCTCAAGCAGAAATAGCTGATCTACAAGTTTACAACACGTCACAAAGTGGCGCGTTGTAAGCTTGTAGATCTGCTACTTCTGCTTTTTTTAATATTTGAATATCTGTGAACATTTTTCAACGTGGATCATGTTCTCTGGAACATTATCTCAAATAACAAATAATTATCTCAAATAAGTGATGAACGAGATAGACACGTGATTAAGTAGAGCTAAATAAATAAGAGCAAAGTTCAGCTCCTTTGCCAGTTTGTGATCATAATAGCCTCTTGGTGAGTAGTTTATGCTTTAGCATGGAGCATTGTCTAGTCCACTCATTGATTCATTAATAGGTATGTTTGTCAATCATTGGTTTGAATTGGCTTTAGCAAACATGGTGAAAATCTCAGTCTCATTGTCCCAGGAATAGTTTTTGACTTTGTATTTGACAGTCAAAAAGGTTCTGACATTTTCTCTCCACTTATCGTAGAATGATTTTAAATGAAAGCCCACGTCACCCTGAGAGTTTAGAATGATTATGAAAGATATTGGAGTGGTCTAAATAAGAAACTCTACATGCTAGGCTTAAACCAAGATCTATTTCAGTTGGCCTCTGAACTGCCATTGGACTACTGCCTTCTGACTCTGAGCCTTCATTTATTGTCATTGCAGTTAGCTTTGGTGTTATTTTGAGTTACTATGTTGTTTGTTGATTACTCAGTATAAAATTAAGCATCAGAATAAGTATGAGAATTACCAAAATTACCATCATTCGTTGGTGACATCTAAACACAAAGTTGTAACATTGGATTGTCAATGGATGGTAACGCAACATTTGTTGTGTTCTTATCTCACTGGCAAGTGCAACAACAAACCAACACACACAGCTGTATTGTCAAAGCATGGTCTCTGGTGTCAAACAGGTGTCCCTGAAAAACCACCTGTGGTCATTGCTCACCCCTTCCAACAGAAGGACAACTGGTGGCTTCTATTCTGTTAATATACTATATAATGTGGTTTAATATAATATCAAATCTAGAAATGACCTTATTGTAGATACAAAGGCGTCAATATTTTCGACAAATAATGCCACAGCCATTTGATGTATACAGTGTAGCTTTGTGGGAGTGTAACAAGTTATCAATTAATGGCGACTGTCATTATTGCTTTAACTACATGTTTCAATTTTCAATACTGAGGTAATGAGCTAAACTAGTATAATAGCCATAAATATCTCCAGGCACTGCGTAAACATGCATATCTTGACCCTTGTGAATTTTCAGGTCAAAAGAAGGTCAGAAGAGCCTAAAATAATCGATCTCTGTGTTTTAAGACTAATATATACATTGAGCCTATTCAACGATCTAGAATTTTTAATATGAATATCTGAAGAGACAGAGACAGATGATTTCTCTCATTTACACAAGATTGTGTCATTTATTTACACAAACACAAACACGTTTTTTCATTGTTTGTGAATTATTATGCCAGTTCTCTGTCTATGACAAATTAAATGTAAAAGTGTCCTGTAAGTCCATATGGGCTGAGCTTCCTTGGAAGCATGACACTTTAATAAAGAAACAAATCAAATCAAACACAAGCTGTAGACCAGTGTACACATCTCCATATAATAGGAAAAAAATTGATATATTCCATATAATAGAAAAGAAAAATGTATATAGTCTTTCTATTGTAGAAAACAGGCTATGCCTACCCAACATTAAACTGAATTGGTTAAATTAACTAAAAACTACCAAGTAAAAGCTGGTTATCGTTGCTGTCGGGTGGAAACCTTGTATGTACAAAGCAGTTACTCCATGTACAATGGAGTTATTATTTGGTCACAAGCTTCTTAATACCTTTTGTTTGTTCGATATTTATAAAACCCACAGACCGACCTGACCACTTTCTGTGAATATTTTTTACACAAATAGCAAAAACATGCTGTAGCAAGAACACAAACTGTAGACCAGTCTATACATCATCCTCACTATCATTGGTGTCACTAGCAAATGTATCTTGACAGTCTTTTTTTGGCAGTCAGCACTACACTGACATAGTTCCGTACAGGGTAGCTCCACTGATCTGCATGAACATCTATGTGAAGAACAGTCTGCTTTACAGTGACATCTGACCATCTCAATGATTGTGTCTAGTGCTGGCAGGTCAAACCCCCCAAAACCCCAGAAATGCATAGAAAACTATTCATTATACCTACCACACAATACAAACACAATGGTCTTACACCTGCTTTAGGCTACTATGCATGATTTTATTAAAACAAAAGAAAAATACCCAATTTACGCCCCTGCATTCCTTGCAAAACATTTACATGAACATGGCCATTTTCCTAGAGGTTTTACATGACATACTGTATGTATACACAATATAATATGGCTTCTGAAATACTTACAATAAATAAACCCAAACTTGCAATGTATGACCTAGAGTTGCCATATAATACAACAGAATCCTTTTGGATTTCTTGCTTTGTTATTCTTGCATGTAACATTCTGATTTGATTTAATCTCTCTCTCTCTCTCTCTGCAGTCACACCTAATGAAATGGTTGTGTAACTTCAGAGACAACCAAACTTTTTACTATCCACTGTATATACATTTTGATGATAGCGCATATCTTCCATAAACAGAAGATCTCAAAGTGCTCCAGACAGCAGACTGCACTGTGTTTGCTAAATCCTCGTCGTCCCAAGGCTTTGTCGATCTGCCTCCATCGGGACCTGTCTTGTAGTATGAAGCTGATGTACAGTGTGGTGTTCCATTCTATACACTGCTCAATGATGTTTTTCAAAGCAAAGATCTGATCTGTGCATCCCCTCTCTCTCCTGAATCCTGCCTGTTCTTCAACAGCGGAATCAATTCTGCCTATGAGGATCCTGCAGAAGACTTTTAATGGTATCGATAGCAGTACGATCTTCCGCCAGTCGTCGCAGTTTTGTTGGTTGCCCTGTGTGCTTTGCACCTAAAAAAATTGCTGTGTGTTAAACTGCTGAATCCAGTTCAATATGTCCAAATATGAAGGTTCGTTCAAATTTTTGTGGGGTTAGGAAAACTATACGTTTTTGGAAACTTCAGAGTATTAAGTCAAATCAATCATTCCATTTGCGCAAAAGCCAGTACAGTGGACATCTTGGATTTTGACTATTCGTTTTTCAATATCTCGACTTCTACATTACGTAGGATCATGATTCTAGTGGCTAAATCAAAATTTTTAGGGTGTAATTAATGGTAATTAATGGTGCTAATTAAACATATTTACAAATTATCAATGGCACAGATTTGGGTGATCATCCTTGATTTGGGGGGAAAAAAAGTTTTCCCACTATTTTGACTTGACTGATAAATTACACATAAGATCATGATTCCGGTGGTTAATCTAAAATGTTCAGGAAATCCAATGGTGCTAATTAAAATTCAGGTTTCTAATTAGAACAACAGTGTCGACTGACTACACAGAGCTTATGGAGAGCACTGGCAACTGGGAAGCATGTGCCTTTTTCTGTCCATATGAAGTCATGTTGCAACCCCCCCCCCCTCCCCCCCACACACACACTATACAGTGTGTCCACAAGACATGAGAAACACAGACAAGTACAAGAGTAAATGAGATGGAAAATCAAACAGACAAGCTGAGAATATCCAAGTTTGAAAAATACATACTTTATTTCTTAGAATAAAATCTTAAATACTTTACTATGTAATTGGCAGGGACAACAAATAGGTTATTTTTATGTCGATTTTTTAAATGTATTTTGTATTGTTTTTTAAAGGTTTTCCTGTGTTGGCTCACTAGAGCTCCCTCCTCATTGGTTGTGATCTTCCTCCTTTGCCGACTCTTCTACATGTCTATTTAAACTGCTGAAGCTTGCTTTAGTTACAGTCTAATGATGGAAAGTTGATTGATTTAGTATTTCTCAACGTAGTTGCGGGCAACGAACTTCAGGGCCTCATCAATAAGGATGACGGGGAAGGAAAGCTTCAGGACAACCAGCCACTGCTCAACGTTCAAGTGAGTCAGATGGAAGACCATGGGCAGGGGATCCACATAGATGATCATGAAGTGCAGGGAGAAGGAGAGGGTCATGGCAGCCAGCAGCCAGAAGTTGACCCATGGGGGCATGCGGAGCAGAGACTGGTTCTCAGACAAGCTGTTGAGGGCGTTGAACATCTCAATGGTGACCAGCACAGACAGGGCCATGGTCATAGGAGCTTCAGCCTCAAAGACCTCGCACCTAAGGTCAAAAAAGTCCTCATTGTCATCATGGCACTGCATGAAGTGGGACAGCTGGTAGAAGGAGACACCGGGACCCTCTGCATCATACATGAACCAATAGGCAGCAGCACCAACAGTGGCAGCACCGACGTATCCACCAATAGCCATGTATCTGAAGAACAACCAGCCGGAGATGAGGGGCTCCTTGGCGGAACGTGGGGGCTTGCCCATGATGTCCAGGTCAGGAGGGTTGAAGCCCAGGGCGGTGGCGGGCAGACCGTCAGTCACCAGGTTGACCCACAGCAGCTGGACGGGGATCAGAGCCTCGGGCAGACCCAGGGCAGCAGTCAGGAAGATACTGGGAGGGTGGGAGGAAGGGTAGGATGTCAGGACACGTGGGAACAATTGCACAGTGGACAAAGCCAACATGAACCCAAAGAGGTAACACTTTACTTAAAGGTCGGGTCTATAATGCGTTATAACCACATTAATAATGCATTATGATGCACTTATAAGGCATTACAACACTTGGTATAAATGTCTATAATTATGCATGACAACTTATAACAAGGTTTATGACTGAAGTATTATAACTTATAATAATATATGTTTTAAGTGCTGGTCATAATGCATTATAAACTCAGTGGAACAGCACATTATAACTACCAGGTAACACTTTACTTAAAGGTTGGGTCTTTAATCCATTATAATGCTTCATAACACTCGTTATAAATGTTTATAAGTATGCATAACAACTGATAACAAAAACACTTTATAAATAACTAAGTTATGGTAGTTATAATGTGCTGTTGCATTGAGCATAATAATGCATTTTAACCAGCACTTATAATACGTTATAAACATTGTTATAAGTTGTTATGCATAATTATCAGCATTTATAATGAGTGTTATAATGCCTTATAAGCACATTATAACACACTACAAACACGATTGTAATGCATTATAGAACCGACCTTTAAGCAAATTGTTACTCAAAAGGGTAGCAAAGAAAATGGGAAAGGAGCGTACAGAAGAGGAAGAAGACACAATTAAATAAGATGATTATATCAGTGGCCACTCACCAGACGACTTCCCCAACGTTGGAGGAGATGAGGTAGCGGATGAACTGCTTCATGTTGTTGTAGATAGCTCTGCCCTCCTCAACGGCAGACACAATGGAAGAGAAGTTGTCGTCAGCCAGGATCATCTCAGAGGCAGACTTGGCAACGGCGGTGCCAGAGCCCATAGCGATACCAATCTCGGCCTTCTTCAGGGCGGGGGCATCGTTCACACCATCACCGGTCATGGCAGTAATCTCATCGTAACCCTGCAGGAACCCCACGATCTTGGACTTGTGGGCTGGCTCCACACGGGCGAAGCAGCTGGCTCTGCGCACAGCTGGGCCCTGGTCGTGGCTGGGCAGATCGTCAAACTCACGTCCGGTGTAGGCCTTACCCTCAACATCCTCATCCTCAGTGAAGATGCCAATACGACGGCAGATAGCGATGGCGGTTCCCTTGTTGTCACCAGTGATCATAATGACACGGATTCCAGCGGCTCTGCACAGCTCAATGGCTGGAGTGACCTCCTTACGAGGGGGATCCAGCATACCAACGCAGCCAACAAAGGTCAGGTCAGTCTCATAGTCTGCAAACTTAGTGGCGTCCTCAAGGATCATCTCCTCAACCTTCAGGGGGGTGTCACGGGTGGCCAGGGCCAGACAGCGCAGGGTGTCACGGCCCGTACCCCACTCCTTGATCACACTCAGGATTTTTTCCTTAACAGCACCAGTCAGGGGCACGCGGGTGGTGCCAACGCGGACGTAGGCGCACCTATCAATCACACCCTCTGGGGCACCCTTCACGAACATCTTGGCACCGCAATCACCCTTAGAAGGGGTGCAGTAAGCGGACATGGACTTCCTGTCACGGGAGAACTCCAGGGTGAAGTTCTTCTTCATCAGCTGCTTGATCACTGAACAGCAGGCATTGGCCCTCTCAATCTTGTTCAGGTCCTTGACGCTAGAGTTGAACACGTTCATCTTCTCAACCAGGCAGCACAGGGCGGTCTCAGTAGCCTCACCAACCTTCTCATAGATCTTCTTGGACTCATTGTAGTCGAGAGAGGAGTCATTGCACAGGGCGCAGATGGTAGCCAGCTCAACAAGGCCGTCGTATACGCTGCAGTTGGTCTTGGAACCTCCCTGGGAAACTTCGCCCTCAGGAGTGTACTTGGAGCCAGAGATGTCAAAGGCATCAAGGTCAACGTGGTCACCATCAACAGTCTTGATAATGAACATCTTGGTCACACACATCTGGTTGGTGGTGAGGGTGCCAGTCTTGTCGGAGCAGATGACGGAGGTGCAGCCCAGGGTCTCCACGGAGGGCAGGCTCCTGACAATGGCGTTCTTCTTGGCCATACGGCGGGTGCCCAGAGCCAGACAGGTGGTGATGACAGCGGGCAGACCCTCAGGGATGGCGGCCACAGCCAGGGCAATGGCGATCTTGAAGTAGTAGACGGCACCACGGAACCAGGATCCTCCATGGACGGGGTCGTTGAAGTGGCCGATGTTGATAGCCCAGACAGCGATGCAGATAAGAGTGATGACCTTGGACAGCTGCTCGCCAAACTCGTCCAGCTTAGCCTGCAGAGGGGTCTTCTCCTGCTCAGTGGCGCACATCTGGTCACGGATTTTACCAATCTCAGTGGAAACACCGGTAGCCACAGCCACTCCAATGGCCCTGCCAGAGGAAATGTTGGTACCAGAGAAAAGCATGTTCTTCTTGTCCTGGTTGACAGCTCTGGGGTCGGGGACTGCCTCAGTGTGCTTGATCACACTGACAGACTCACCAGTAAGGATGGACTGGTCAACACGCAGGGTGGTGGACTTTATGGAAACAAGCCTGATGTCAGCGGGGACTTTGTCACCAACAGACACCTCCACAATGTCTCCAGGGACAATTTGATTGGCCTTGATCATCTGCACGCTCTTTCTGTCAGAACGGTAAACCTTGCCCATCTCAGGCTCATACTCCTTCAGAGCCTCAATGGCGTCCTCAGCGTTACGCTCCTGCCATATTCCGACAACGGCATTGGCGATGAGGATGAGAAGAATGACCAAGGGCTCCACGAAGGCGGTGACAGTCTCCTCACCTTCCTCAAACAACGCCAGCACAAAAGAGATGCAAGCAGCCAGCAACAGAATCCTGACCAGTAAGTCCTCAAACTGCTCAACGATCAGCTCCCAGATGCTCTTACCCTCCTCAGCGGGCAACTCGTTGGGGCCATACTTGGCGAGGTTCTTCTTGAACTGGTCAATTGAGAGGCCGGTGGCTTCGTTCACCCCAAAGTATGTCAGGCATTCTGCCGGGGGCTTGGTGTGTGCGTTCTCCATCCTTCCTGGAGCGGGCTTCTAACTGCGTCTATCCGTGCTCTTTAACTTCTTCGCGGTTATCTGCAGCTTTACACCTTTGGTCCACCGTTGCCTGAATGTGTGGCTCCCTCCAAACACTGGAGGACTTGACTGACTGAAAGAGCAGATTTCCAGGCTTTTATACCCCAGAGGGGCACAGAACACGCCCCCCAAATAGACAGGGGGTGGGGTGGGGGTGTCAGGGAGGGTGGGTCTCGAGGTGGAGCAAAAGGCAGCTGTGAGGAGGAGGGCAGTCTTGGACATGTGGGGGGGGGGGACGTGGGTCTGTGGAGGAGGTGATGGGGACTAGTGACAGAACTGGGTGGGGAGCGGGGCACTGGAGTTTGTGTGGGGGGGGGGGGGGGGAGGGGGGGTTATACCACACATGTAAATGAGTTCTGTTTTTGGAACCTGCATGGTCAGTGGATTAAGGAGAAAGGAGAAGGTGAGAGAGTAGGACAGAAGATCGATCAAAGGGGAAGGGGAGTGGGGGGTCATTGAGTGACGGCTCAACTGGTTGCTGCTGAAGAGGGGGCCAGAGAGAGAGAGAAATGACAGAAAGAGTGAGAGAATGAAGGAAGGAGATGGTGGTAGAAGGTTAGGGCACGGTTACAGAGACCCAGCCAGGGAAACCAGTGTAGTACACAGACACACAACATGCACGAGTGCCAAGAGCAGGACGCACGGCTCAAATCGGTTTTGGGGAGGCTTCATGCAACATATTACCACAATCTAACTTTTTTTGTATCATCATCATCATCATCACTCTGCAGTGCACAGCACTATAACACGTTATGTATAATTCAGAAGCATTGTTTCAGCAAAGCAATACCAATACGAAGAAAAATATAAGCACCAACTAACCTAATTGAGATAAACTAAATGAAAATATTTGAAAACATAAATAAGTCAAAGGAGGACACACTTTTATGAACAGGCTGATGACAGAAATGAGAGAATAATAAAAGAACAAAGTGAGTGTACTGTACTGCAGAGGAATGACTGGGAGCACAAGAATGCCAAGAGGAGAGCCAGCATGTCATAGATAGGGCTGTCACGATTACAAATTTGTTGACGATTAATTGTCACTCAAATAATTGTGATTAACGATTTAATTGTGTTTGGCATTAACACATTGCCTGCCAATAACGCATATATGCGTTTTTTTTACTTAAAATCGGAAATTGGATCCAAAGACCAAGGAGATATGAGTTTTTGAAGATCTAGACTCCTGTCCACTTCCTTGTTAACTTAAAACTTAAAAATTCTGTATCTCGGCTCCTGAGTACTTTTTTTTTTCAATGAAAAATCTCTGGCAGACTGCAGCAAAAAATCTGAAATCATTCTGGCAGTCAATCGGTTAAACATTGGAATACAGTATGTATGAATAGACATTTAAAAATGTTTAGGCTTCTTAATCAAAGATTGCACAGGGCAGATATGACAAATAACTTAAACATACAAATAAATGATTGACTGTATTTAATAATTGTATACATGTAAAAATAGCAGAAATAGCTGATCTACAAGCTTACAACACGTCACGAAGTGGCGCCTTGTAAGCTTGAAGATCTGCTACTTCTGCTTTTTTGAATATCTGTGAACATTTTTCAACATGGATCATGTTCTCTGGAACATTATCTCAAATAATAAATAATTATCTCAAATAATTGCGATAGACGATTATGTAATAATTGTGACAGGCCTAGTCATACAATCTCACCACAGAGGAGAGACCCCGGCTACAGATAGAGAGGGATCATCATTTATTTCTTCTTTTTTTTCTTTTCTTTTTTTGAGGATCCAACACCACAGACTGCCATCCAGTGATGTACTCTTGTGTTGGATCCGGAATATTGATTCAGTTCAGCTCCTTTGCCAGTTTGTGATCATAATAGCCTCTTGGTGAGTAGTTTATGCTTTAGACGAATGGAGCATTGTCTAGTCCACTCATTGATTCATTAATAGGTAAGTTTGTCAATCATTGGTTTGAATTAGCTTTAGCAAACATGGTGAAAATCACAGTCTCATTGTCCCAGGAATAGTTTTTGACTTTGTATTTGATAGTCAAAAAGGTTCTGACATTTTCTCTCCACTTATCGTAGAATGATTTTAAATGAAAGCACACGTCACCCTGAGAGTTTAGAATGATTATGAAAGATATTGGAGTGGTCTAAATAAGAAACTCTACATGCTAGGCTTAAACCAAGATCTATTTCAGTTGGCCTCTGAACTGCCATTGGACTACTGCCTTCTGACTCTGAGCCTTCATTTATTGTCATTGCAGTTAGCTTTGGTGTTATTTTGAGTTAAGTACTATGTTGTTTGTTGATTACTCAGTATAAAATGAAGCATCAGAATAAGTATGAGAATTACCAAAATTACCATCATTTGTTGGTGACATCTAAACACAAAGTAAACACAAATTTGTTGTATTCTTATCTCACTGGCAAGTGCAACAACAAACCAACACACACAGCTGTATTGTTAAAGCATGGTCTCTGGTGTCAAACAGGTGTCCCTGAAAAGCCACCTGTCGTCATTGCTCACCCCTTCCAACAGAAGGACAACTGGTGGCTTCTATTCTGTTAATATACTATATAATGTGGTTTAATATAATATCAAATCTAGAAATGACATTACTGTAGATAGCCTACAGAGGTGTCAATATTGGCACAAATAATGGCACAGCCATTTGATGTATACAGTGTAGCTTTGTGGGAGTGTAACAAGTTATCAATTCATGGCGACTGTCATTATTGCTTTAATTACATGTTGCAATTTTCAATACTGAGGTACTGAGCTAAGCTAGTATAATAGCCTTAAATATCTCCAGGCACTGCGTAAACATGCATATCTTGACCCTTGTGGATTTTCAGGTCAAAAGAAGGTCAGAAGAGCCTAAAATAATCGATCTCTGTGTTTTAAGACTAATATTTACATTGAGCCTATTCAACAATCTAGAATTTTTAATATGAATATATGAAGAGACAGAGACAGATGATTTCTCTCATTTACACAAGATTGTGTCATTTATTTACACAAACACAAACACGTTTTTTCATTATTTGTGAATTATTATGCCAGTTCTTTGTCTATGACAAATGAAATGTAAAAGTGTCCTGTCAGTCCATATGGGCTGAGCTTCCTTGGAAGCATGACACTTTAATAAAGAAAACAATCAAATCAAACACAGGCTGTAGACCAGTGTACACATCTCCATATATATATATTTTTTTTTTGATATATTCCATATAACACCCTGTGTGAAGTGGGCGCCGCTGGGCGGTGTCTTGCTAGCTAATCACAATACTGAATGGAGTCAACCAATCATGTACAAAAGATAAATACATTTATTGAAACACTCTTTATGATGGACGAAACCATAACTTTACAAAAACCAATTTATGTTTTTTGTAAAGTTATGGTTGCTTATATAGGGCTATGCACATGTGTCATGTGACACTGGCCAATCACAGTCCTGAATAGATTGTGATTGGCCAATCACAGCGCAGGATAATTGTACAAATTTCCAAACCTCACTTTTAGGGCCGGTTTCACTGCCCAAGATATCTGTACATTTTTCCAAATCTCACTTATAGGGGCGGTTTCACCGCCCAAAAAATCACACCCTGTGTGAAGTGGGCGGTGTCTTGCTAGCTAATCACAATACTGAAAGGAGTCAACCAATCATCACAAAAGATAAAAACATTTATTGAAACACTCTTTATGATGGACGAAACCATAACTTAAAAAAAACAAATTTATGTTTTTTTTAAAGTTATGGTTTCTTATATAGGGCTATGCACATGTGTCATGTGACACTGGCCAATCACAGTCCTGAATAGATTGTGATTGGCCAATCACAGCGCAGGATAATTGTACAAATTTCCAAACCTCACTTATAGGGGCGGTTTCACTGCCCAAGATAATTGTACAAATTTCCAAACCTCACTTATAGGGGCGGTTTCACCGCCCAAAAAAATGATATATTCCATTCTTTTGTAGAAAACAGGCCTACCCAACATTAAACTGAATTGGTTAAATTAACTGAAAACTACCAAGTAAAAGCTGGTTATCGTTGCTGTCGGGTGGAAACCTTGTATGTACAAAGCAGTTACTCCATGTACAATGGAGTTATTATTTGGTCACAAGCTTCTTAATACCTGTTTGTTCGATATTTATAAAACCCACAGACAGACCTGACCACTTTCGGTGAATAATTTTTACACAAATAGCAAAAGCATGCTGTAGCAATAGCAAGAACACAAACTGTAGACCAGTCTATACATCATCCTCTCTATCCTTGGTGTCACTAGCAAATGTATCTTGACAGTCTTTTTTTGGCAGTCAGCACTACACTGACATAGTTCCGTACAGGGTAGCTCCACTGATCTGCATGAACATCTATGTGAAGAACAGTCTGCTTTACAGTGACATCTGACCATCTCAATGATTGTGTCTAGTGCTGGGAGGTAAAAACCCCCAAAACCCCAGAAATGCATAGAAAACTATTCATTATACCTACCACACAATACAAACACAATGGTCTTACACCTGCATTGGGCTACTATGCATGATTTTATTAAAACAAGAGAGAAATACCCAATTTACGCCCCTGCATTCCTTGCAAAACATTTACATGAACATGGCCATTTTCCTAGAGGTTTTACATGACATGTAATTGTATGTATACACAATATAATAAGGCTTCTGAAATACTTACAATAAATAAACCCAAACTTGCAATGGATGACCTAGAGTTGCCATATAATACAACAGAATCCTTTTGGATTTCTTGCTTTGTTATTCTTGCATGTAACATTTTGATTTGATTTAATCTCTCTCTCTCTCTGCTGCAGTCACACCTAATGAAATGGTTGTCTAACTTCAGAGGCAACCAGACTTTTTACTATCCACTGTATATAAATGTTGATGATAGCGCATATCTTCCATAAACAGCAGATCTCAAAGTGCTCCAGACAGCAGACTACACTGTGTTTGCTAAATCCTCGTCGTCCCAAGGCTTTGTAGATCTGATCTGTGCATCCCCTCTCTCTCCTGAATCCTGCCTGTTCTCCAACAGCGCAATCAATTCTGCCTATGAGGATCCTGCAGAAGACTTTTAATGGTATCGATAGCAGTACGATCCCCCGCCAGTCGTCGCAGTTTTGTTGGTTGCCCTGTGTGCTTTGCACCTAAACAATTTGCTGTGTGTTAAACTGCTGAATCCAGTTCAATATGTCCAAATATGAAGGTTCGTTCACATTTTTTTGGGGGGTTAGGAAAACTATATGTTTTTGGAAACTTCAGAGTATTAAGTCAAATCAATCATTCCATTTGCGCAAAAGCCAATACAGTGGCCATCTTGGATTTTGACCTTTGAATATTCGTTTTTCAATATCTCGACTTCTACATTACGTAGAATTATGATTCTAGTGGCTACATTTCTACAATCTACATTTTTAGGGTGTAATTAATGGTAATTAATGGTGCTAATTAAAAATATTTACAAATTATCAATGCCACAGATTTGGGTGATCATCCTTGATTTGTAGGGAAAAAAGTTTTCCCACTATTTTGACTTATAGATTACACATACAATCATGATTCCGTTGGTTAATCTAACATTTTCAGGAAATCCAATGGTGCTAATTAAAATTCAGGTTTCTAATTAGAACAACAGTGTCCACTGACTACAAAGAGCTTATGGAGAGCACTGGCAACTGGGAAGCATGTGCCTTTTTCTGTCCATATGAAGTCATGTTGCAACCTTACACCCCCACACTATACAGTGTGTTCACAAGACATGAGAAACATAGACAAGTACAAGAGTAAATGAGATGGAAAATCAAACGGACAAGCTGAGAATATTCAAGTTTGAAAAATACATACTTTATTTCTTAGAATAAAATCTTAAATACTTTACTATGTAATTGGCAGGGACAAGTACCTCCATTTCAATACATATTTCTTTACAAATAGGTTATTTTTATGTCGATTTTTTAAATGTATTTTGTATTGTTTTTAAAGGTTTTCCTGTATTGGCTCACTAGAGCTCCCTCCTCATTGGTTGTGATCTTCCTCCTTTGCCGACTCTTCTACATGTCTATTTAAACTGCTGAAGCTTGCTTTAGGTACAGGCTAATGATGGAAAGTTGATTGATTTAGTATTTCTCAACGTAGTTGCGGGCAACGAACTTCAGGGCCTCATCAATAAGGATGACGGGGAAGGAAAGCTTCAGGACAACCAGCCACTGCTCAACGTTCAAGTGAGTCAGATGGAAGACCATGGGCAGGGGATCCACATAGATGATCATGAAGTGCAGGGAGAAGGAGAGGGTCATGGCAGCCAGCAGCCAGAAGTTGACCCATGGGGGCATGCGGAGCAGAGACTGGTTCTCAGACAAGCTGTTGAGGGCGTTGAACATCTCAATGGTGACCAGCACAGACAGGGCCATGGTCATAGGAGCTTCAGCCTCAAAGACCTCGCACCTAAGGTCAAAAAAGTCCTCATTGTCATCATGGCACTGCATGAAGTGGGACAGCTGGTAGAAGGAGACACCGGGACCCTCTGCATCATACATGAACCAATAGGCAGCAGCACCAACAGTGGCAGCACCGACGTATCCACCAATAGCCATGTATCTGAAGAACAACCAGCCGGAGATGAGGGGCTCCTTGGCGGAACGTGGGGGCTTGCCCATGATGTCCAGGTCAGGAGGGTTGAAGCCCAGGGCGGTGGCGGGCAGACCGTCAGTCACCAGGTTGACCCACAGCAGCTGGACGGGGATCAGAGCCTCGGGCAGACCCAGGGCAGCAGTCAGGAAGATACTGGGAGGGTGGGAGGAAGGGTAGAATGTCAGGACACGTGGGAACAATTGCACAGTGGACAAAGCCGACATGAACCCAAAGAGGTAACACTTTACTTAAAGGTCGGGTCTATAATGCGTTATAACCACATTAATAATGCATTATGATGCACTTATAAGGCATTACAACACTTGGTATAAATGTCTATAATTATGCATGACAACTTATAACAAGGTTTATGACTGAAGTATTATAACTTATAATAATATATGTTTTAAGTGCTGGTCATAATGCATTATAAACTCAGTGGAACAGCACATTATAACTACCAGGTAACACTTTACTTAAAGGTTGGGTCTTTAATCCATTATAATGCTTCATAACACTCGTTATAAATGTTTATAAGTATGCATAACAACTGATAACAAAAACACTTTATAAATAACTAAGTTATGGTAGTTATAATGTGCTGTTGCATTGAGCATAATAATGCATTTTAACCAGCGCTTATAATACGTTATAAACATTGTTATAAGTTGTTATGCATAATTATCAGCATTTATAATGAGTGTTATAATGCCTTATAAGCACATTATAACACACTACAAACACGATTGTAATGCATTATAGAACCGACCTTTAAGCAAATTGTTACTCAAAAGGGTAGCAAAGAAAATGGGAAAGGAGTGTACAGAAGAGGAAGAAGACACAACAAAATAAGATGATTATATCAGTGGCCACTCACCAGACGACTTCCCCAACGTTGGAGGAGATGAGGTAGCGGATGAACTGCTTCATGTTGTTGTAGATAGCTCTGCCCTCCTCAACGGCAGACACAATGGAAGAGAAGTTGTCGTCAGCCAGGATCATCTCAGAGGCAGACTTGGCAACGGCGGTGCCAGAGCCCATAGCGATTCCAATCTCGGCCTTCTTCAGGGCGGGGGCATCGTTCACACCATCACCGGTCATGGCAGTAATCTCATCGTAACCCTGCAGGAACCCCACGATCTTGGACTTGTGGGCTGGCTCCACACGGGCGAAGCAGCTGGCTCTGCGCACAGCTGGGCCCTGGTCGTGGCTGGGCAGATCGTCAAACTCACGTCCGGTGTAGGCCTTACCCTCAACATCCTCATCCTCAGTGAAGATGCCAATACGACGGCAGATAGCGATGGCGGTTCCTTTGTTGTCACCAGTGATCATAATGACACGGATTCCAGCGGCTCTGCACAGCTCAATGGCTGGAGTGACCTCCTTACGAGGGGGATCCAGCATACCAACGCAGCCAACAAAGGTCAGGTCAGTCTCATAGTCTGCAAACTTAGTGGCGTCCTCAAGGATCATCTCCTCAACCTTCAGGGGGGTGTCACGGGTGGCCAGGGCCAGACAGCGCAGGGTGTCACGGCCCGTACCCCACTCCTTGATCACACTCAGGATTTTTTCCTTAACAGCACCAGTCAGGGGCACGCGGGTGGTGCCAACGCGGACGTAGGCGCACCTATCAATCACACCCTCTGGGGCACCCTTCACGAACATCTTGGCACCGCAATCACCCTTAGAAGGAGTGCAGTAAGCGGACATGGACTTCCTGTCACGGGAGAACTCCAGGGTGAAGTTCTTCTTCATCAGCTGCTTGATCACTGAACAGCAGGCATTGGCCCTCTCAATCTTGTTCAGGTCCTTGACGCTAGAGTTGAACACGTTCATCTTCTCAACCAGGCAGCACAGGGCGGTCTCAGTAGCCTCACCAACCTTCTCATAGATCTTCTTGGACTCATTGTAGTCGAGAGAGGAGTCATTGCACAGGGCGCAGATGGTAGCCAGCTCAACAAGGCCGTCGTATGCGCTGCAGTTGGTCTTGGAACCTCCCTGGGAAACTTCGCCCTCAGGAGTGTACTTGGAGCCAGAGATGTCAAAGGCATCAAGGTCAACGTGGTCACCATCAACACAGTCAACAACAGTCTTGATAATGAACATCTTGGTCACACACATCTGGTTGGTGGTGAGGGTGCCAGTCTTGTCGGAGCAGATGACGGAGGTGCAGCCCAGGGTCTCCACGGAGGGCAGGCTTCTGACAATGGCGTTCTTCTTGGCCATACGGCGGGTGCCCAGAGCCAGACAGGTGGTGATGACAGCGGGCAGACCCTCAGGGATGGCGGCCACAGCCAGGGCAATGGCGATCTTGAAGTAGTAGACGGCACCACGGAACCAGGATCCTCCATGGACGGGGTCGTTGAAGTGGCCGATGTTGATAGCCCAGACAGCGATGCAGATAAGAGTGATGACCTTGGACAGCTGCTCGCCAAACTCGTCCAGCTTAGCCTGCAGAGGGGTCTTCTCCTGCTCAGTGGCGCACATCTGGTCACGGATTTTACCAATCTCAGTGGAAACACCGGTAGCCACAGCCACTCCAATGGCCCTGCCAGAGGAAATGTTGGTACCAGAGAAAAGCATGTTCTTCTTGTCCTGGTTGACAGCTCTGGGGTCGGGGACTGGCTCAGTGTGCTTGATCACACTGACAGACTCACCAGTAAGGATGGACTGGTCAACACGCAGGGTGGTGGACTTTATGGAAACAAGCCTGATGTCAGCGGGGACTTTGTCACCAACAGACACCTCCACAATGTCTCCGGGGACAATTTGATTGGCCTTGATCATCTGCACGCTCTTTCTGTCAGAACGGTAAACCTTGCCCATCTCAGGCTCATACTCCTTCAGAGCCTCAATGGCGTCCTCAGCGTTACGCTCCTGCCATATTCCGACAACGGCATTGGCGATGAGGATGAGAAGAATGACCAAGGGCTCCACGAAGGCGGTGACAGTCTCCTCACCTTCCTCAAACAACGCCAGCACAAAAGAGATGCAAGCAGCCAGCAACAGAATCCTGACCAGTAAGTCCTCAAACTGCTCAACGATCAGCTCCCAGATGCTCTTACCCTCCTCAGCGGGCAACTCGTTGGGGCCATACTTGGCGAGGTTCTTCTTGAACTGGTCAATTGAGAGGCCGGTGGCTTCGTTCACCCCAAAGTATGTCAGGCATTCTGCCGGGGGCTTGGTGTGTGCGTTCTCCATCCTTCCTGGATCCGTGCTCTTTAACTTCTTCGCGGTTATCTGCAGCTTTACACCTTTGGTCCACCGTTGCCTGAATGTGTGGCTCCCTCCAAACACTGGAGGACTTGACCGACTGAAAGAGCAGATTTTCAGGCTTTTAAATCCCAGAGGGGCACATGACACGCCCCCCAAATAGACAGGGGGTGGGGTGGGGGTGTCAGGGAGGATGGGTCTCGAGGTGGAGCAAAAGGCAGCTCTGAGGAGGAGGGCAGTCTTGGACATGTGGGGGGGGGGGGGACGTGGGTCTGTGGAGGAGGTGATGGGGACTAGTGACAGAGCTGGGTGGGGAGCGGGGCACTGGAGTTTGTGTGTGGGGGGGGGGAGGGGGGGTTATACCACACATGTAAATGAGTTCTGTTTTTGGAACCTGCATGGTCAGTGGATTAAGGAGAAAGGAGAAGGTGAGAGATTAGGACAGAAGATCGATCAAAGGGGAAGGGGAGTGGGGGGTCATTGAGTGACGGCTCAACTGGTTGCTGCTGAAGAGGGGGCCAGAGAGAGAGAGAAATGACAGAAAGAGTGAGAGAATGAAGGAAGGAGATGGTGGTAGAAGGTTAATTTAGTACAAGCCTTAGTGGGGCACGGTTACAGAGACCCAGCCAGGGAAACCAGTGTAGTACACAGACACACAACATGCACGAGTGCCAAGAGCAGGACGCACGGCTCAAATGGGTTTTGGGGAGGCTTCATGCAACATATTACCACAATCTAACTTTTTTTGTATCATCATCATCATCATCACTCTGCAGTGCACAGCACTATAACACGTTATGTATAATTCAGAAGCATTGTTTCAGCAAAGCAATACCAATACGAAGAAAAATATAAGCACCAACTAACCTAATTGAGATAAACTAAATGAAAATATTTGAAAACATAAATAAGTCAAAGGAGGACACACTTTTATGAACAGGCTGATGACAGAAATGAGAGAATAATAAAAGAACAAAGTGAGTGTACTGTACTGCAGAGGAATGACTGGGAGCACAAGAATGCCAAGAGGAGAGCCAGCATGTCATAGATAGGGCTGTCACGATTACAAATTTGTTGACGATTAATTGTCACTCAAATAATTGTGATTAACGATTTAATTGTGTTTGGCATTAACACATTGCCTGCCAATAACGCATATATGCGTTTTTTTTACTTAAAATCGGAAATTGGATCCAAAGACCAAGGAGATATGAGTTTTTGAAGATCTAGACTCCTGTCCACTTCCTTGTTAACTTAAAACTTAAAAATTCTGTATCTCGGCTCCTGAGTACTTTTTTTTTTCAATGAAAAATCTCTGGCAGACTGCAGCAAAAAATCTGAAATCATTCTGGCAGTCAATCGGTTAAACATTGGAATACAGTATGTATGAATAGACATTTAAAAATGTTTAGGCTTCTTAATCAAAGATTGCACAGGGCAGATATGACAAATAACTTAAACATACAAATAAATGATTGACTGTATTTAATAATTGTATACATGTAAAAATAGCAGAAATAGCTGATCTACAAGCTTACAACACGTCACGAAGTGGCGCCTTGTAAGCTTGAAGATCTGCTACTTCTGCTTTTTTGAATATCTGTGAACATTTTTCAACATGGATCATGTTCTCTGGAACATTATCTCAAATAATAAATAATTATCTCAAATAATTGCGATAGACGATTATGTAATAATTGTGACAGGCCTAGTCATACAATCTCACCACAGAGGAGAGACCCCGGCTACAGATAGAGAGGGATCATCATTTATTTCTTCTTTTTTTTCTTTTCTTTTTTTGAGGATCCAACACCACAGACTGCCATCCAGTGATGTACTCTTGTGTTGGATCCGGAATATTGATTCAGTTCAGCTCCTTTGCCAGTTTGTGATCATAATAGCCTCTTGGTGAGTAGTTTATGCTTTAGACGAATGGAGCATTGTCTAGTCCACTCATTGATTCATTAATAGGTAAGTTTGTCAATCATTGGTTTGAATTAGCTTTAGCAAACATGGTGAAAATCACAGTCTCATTGTCCCAGGAATAGTTTTTGACTTTGTATTTGATAGTCAAAAAGGTTCTGACATTTTCTCTCCACTTATCGTAGAATGATTTTAAATGAAAGCACACGTCACCCTGAGAGTTTAGAATGATTATGAAAGATATTGGAGTGGTCTAAATAAGAAACTCTACATGCTAGGCTTAAACCAAGATCTATTTCAGTTGGCCTCTGAACTGCCATTGGACTACTGCCTTCTGACTCTGAGCCTTCATTTATTGTCATTGCAGTTAGCTTTGGTGTTATTTTGAGTTAAGTACTATGTTGTTTGTTGATTACTCAGTATAAAATTAAGCATCAGAATAAGTATGAGAATTACCAAAATTACCATCATTTGTTGGTGACATCTAAACAAAGTAAACACAAATTTGTTGTATTCTTATCTCACTGGCAAGTGCAACAACAAACCAACACACACAGCTGTATTGTTAAAGCATGGTCTCTGGTGTCAAACAGGTGTCCCTGAAAAGCCACCTGTCGTCATTGCTCACCCCTTCCAACAGAAGGACAACTGGTGGCTTCTATTCTGTTAATATACTATATAATGTGGTTTAATATAATATCAAATCTAGAAATGACATTACTGTAGATAGCCTACAGAGGTGTCAATATTGGCACAAATAATGGCACAGCCATTTGATGTATACAGTGTAGCTTTGTGGGAGTGTAACAAGTTATCAATTCATGGCGACTGTCATTATTGCTTTAATTACATGTTGCAATTTTCAATACTGAGGTACTGAGCTAAGCTAGTATAATAGCCTTAAATATCTCCAGGCACTGCGTAAACATGCATATCTTGACCCTTGTGGATTTTCAGGTCAAAAGAAGGTCAGAAGAGCCTAAAATAATCGATATCTGTGTAGACTAATATATACATTGAGCCTATTCAACAATCTAGAATTTTTAATATGAATATATGAAGAGACAGAGACAGATGATTTCTCTCATTTACACAAGATTGTGTCATTTATTTACACAAACACAAACACGTTTTTTCATTATTTGTGAATTATTATGCCAGTTCTTTGTCTATGACAAATGAAATGTAAAAGTGTCCTGTCAGTCCATATGGGCTGAGCTTCCTTGGAAGCATGACACTTTAATAAAGAAAACAATCAAATCAAACACAGGCTGTAGACCAGTGTACACATCTCCATATATATATATTTTTTGATATATTCCATAATAGAAAAATCACACCCTGTGTGAAGTGGGCGCCGCTGGGCGGTGTCTTGCTAGCTAATCACAATACTGAATGGAGTCAACCAATCATGTACAAAAGATAAATACATTTATTGAAACACTCTTTATGATGGACGAAACCATAACTTTACAAAAACCAATTTATGTTTTTTGTAAAGTTATGGTTGCTTATATAGGGCTATGCACATGTGTCATGTGACACTGGCCAATCACAGTCCTGAATAGATTGTGATTGGCCAATCACAGCGCAGGATAATTGTACAAATTTCCAAACCTCACTTTTAGGGCCGGTTTCACTGCCCAAGATATTTGTACATTTTTCCAAATCTCACTTATAGGGGCGGTTTCACCGCCCAAAAAATCACACCCTGTGTGAAGTGGGCGGTGTCTTGCTAGCTAATCACAATACTGAAAGGAGTCAACCAATCATCACAAAAGATAAAAACATTTATTGAAACACTCTTTATGATGGACGAAACCATAACTTTAAAAAAACAAATTTATGTTTTTTTTAAAGTTATGGTTTCTTATATAGGGCTATGCACATGTGTCATGTGACACTGGCCAATCACAGTCCTGAATAGATTGTGATTGGCCAATCACAGCGCAGGATAATTGTACAAATTTCCAAACCTCACTTATAGGGGCGGTTTCACTGCCCAAGATAATTGTACAAATTTCCAAACCTCACTTATAGGGGCGGTTTCACCGCCCAAAAAAATGATATATTCCATTCTTTTGTAGAAAACAGGCCTACCCAACATTAAACTGAATTGGTTAAATTAACTGAAAACTACCAAGTAAAAGCTGGTTATCGTTGCTGTCGGGTGGAAACCTTGTATGTACAAAGCAGTTACTCCATGTACAATGGAGTTATTATTTGGTCACAAGCTTCTTAATACCTGTTGTTTGTTCGATATTTATAAAACCCACAGACAGACCTGACCACTTTCGGTGATTTTTTTTTACACAAATAGCAAAAGCATGCTGTAGCAATAGCAAGAACACAAACTGTAGACCAGTCTATACATCATCCTCTCTATCATTGGTGTCACTAGCAAATGTATCTTGACAGTCTTTTTTTGGCAGTCAGCACTACACTGACATAGTTCCGTACAGGGTAGCTCCACTGATCTGCATGAACATCTATGTGAAGAACAGTCTGCTTTACAGTGACATCTGACCATCTCAATGATTGTGTCTAGTGCTGGGAGGTCAAAACCCCCAAAACCCCAGAAATGCATAGAAAACTATTCATTATACCTACCACACAATACAAACACAATGGTCTTACACCTGCATTGGGCTACTATGCATGATTTTATTAAAACAAGAGAGAAATACCCAATTTACGCCCCTGCATTCCTTGCAAAACATTTACATGAACATGGCCATTTTCCTAGAGGTTTTACATGACATACTTGTATGTATACACAATATAATATGGCTTCTGAAATACTTACAATAAATAAACCCAAACTTGCAATGGATGACCTAGAGTTGCCATATAATACAACAGAATCCTTTTGGATTTCTTGCTTTGTTATTCTTGCATGTAACATTCTGATTTGATTTAATCTCTCTCTCTCGCTGCTGCAGTCACACCTAATGAAATGGTTGTCTAATTTCAGAGGCAACCAGACTTTTTACTATCCACTGTATATAAATGTTGATGATAGCGCATATCTTCCATAAACAGCAGATCTCAAAGTGCTCCAGACAGCAGACTACACTGTGTTTGCTAAATCCTCGTCGTCCCAAGGCTTTGTAGATCTGATCTGTGCATCCCCTCTCTCTCCTGAATCCTGCCTGTTCTCCAACAGCGCAATCAATTCTGCCTATGAGGATCCTGCAGAAGACTTTTAATGGTATCGATAGCAGTACGATCCCCCGCCAGTCGTCGCAGTTTTGTTGGTTGCCCTGTGTGCTTTGCACCTAAACAATTTGCTGTGTGTTAAACTGCTGAATCCAGTTCAATATGTCCAAATATGAAGGTTCGTTCACATTTTTTTGGGGGGTTAGGAAAACTATATGTTTTTGGAAACTTCAGAGTATTAAGTCAAATCAATCATTCCATTTGCGCAAAAGCCAATACAGTGGCCATCTTGGATTTTGACCTTTGAATATTCGTTTTTCAATATCTCGACTTCTACATTACGTAGAATTATGATTCTAGTGGCTACATTTCTACAATCTACATTTTTAGGGTGTAATTAATGGTAATTAATGGTGCTAATTAAAAATATTTACAAATTATCAATGCCACAGATTTGGGTGATCATCCTTGATTTGTAGGGAAAAAAGTTTTCCCACTATTTTGACTTATAGATTACACATACAATCATGATTCCGTTGGTTAATCTAACATTTTCAGGAAATCCAATGGTGCTAATTAAAATTCAGGTTTCTAATTAGAACAACAGTGTCCACTGACTACAAAGAGCTTATGGAGAGCACTGGCAACTGGGAAGCATGTGCCTTTTTCTGTCCATATGAAGTCATGTTGCAACCTTACACCCCCACACTATACAGTGTGTTCACAAGACATGAGAAACATAGACAAGTACAAGAGTAAATGAGATGGAAAATCAAACGGACAAGCTGAGAATATCCAAGTTTGAAAAATACATACTTTATTTCTTAGAATAAAATCTTAAATACTTTACTATGTAATTGGCAGGGACAAGTACCTCCATTTCAATACATATTTCTTTACAAATAGGTTATTTTTATGTCGATTTTTTAAATGTATTTTGTATTGTTTTTAAAGGTTTTCCTGTATTGGCTCACTAGAGCTCCCTCCTCATTGGTTGTGATCTTCCTCCTTTGCCGACTCTTCTACATGTCTATTTAAACTGCTGAAGCTTGCTTTAGTTACAGGCTAATGATGGAAAGTTGATTGATTTAGTATTTCTCAATGTAGTTGCGGGCAACGAACTTCAGGGCCTCATCAATAAGGATGACGGGGAAGGAAAGCTTCAGGACAACCAGCCACTGCTCAACGTTCAAGTGAGTCAGATGGAAGACCATGGGCAGGGGATCCACATAGATGATCATGAAGTGCAGGGAGAAGGAGAGGGTCATGGCAGCAAGCAGCCAGAAGTTGACCCATGGGGGCATGCGGAGCAGAGACTGGTTTTCAGACAAGCTGTTGAGGGCGTTGAACATCTCAATGGTGACCAGCACAGACAGGGCCATGGTCATGGGAGCTTCAGCCTCAAAGACCTCGCACCTAAGGTCAAAAAAGTCCTCATTGTCATCATGGCACTGCATGAAGTGGGACAGCTGGTAGAAGGAGACACCGGGACCCTCTGCATCATACATGAACCAATAGGCAGCAGCACCAACAGTGGCAGCGCCGACGTATCCACCAATAGCCATGTATCTGAAGAACAACCAGCCGGAGATGAGGGGCTCCTTGGCGGAACGTGGGGGCTTGCCCATGATGTCCAGGTCAGGAGGGTTGAAGCCCAGGGCGGTGGCGGGCAGACCGTCAGTCACCAGGTTGACCCACAGCAGCTGGACGGGGATCAGAGCCTCGGGCAGACCCAGGGCAGCAGTCAGGAAGATACTGGGAGGGTGGGAGGAAGGGTAGAATGTCAGGACACGTGGGAACAATTGCACAGTGGACAAAGCCGACATGAACCCAAAGAGGTAACACTTTACTTAAAGGTCGGGTCTATAATGCGTTATAACCACATTAATAATGCATTATGATGCACTTATAAGGCATTACAACACTTGGTATAAATGTCTATAATTATGCATGACAACTTATAACAAGGTTTATGACTGAAGTATTATAACTTATAATAATATATGTTTTAAGTGCTGGTCATAATGCATTATAAACTCAGTGGAACAGCACATTATAACTACCAGGTAACACTTTACTTAAAGGTTGGGTCTTTAATTCATTATAATGCTTCATAACACCCGTTATAAATGTTTATAAGTATGCATAACAACTGATAACAAAAACACTTTATAAATAACTAAGTTATGGTAGTTATAATGTGCTGTTGCATTGAGCATAATAATGCATTTTAACCAGCACTTATAATACGTTATAAACATTGTTATAAGTTGTTATGCATAATTATCAGCATTTATAATGAGTGTTATAATGCCTTATAAGCACATTATAACACACTACAAACACGATTGTCATGCATTATAGAACCGACCTTTAAGCAAATTGTTACTCAAAAGGGTAGCAAAGAAAATGGGAAAGGAGCGTACAGAAGAGGAAGAAGACACAATTAAATAAGATGATTATATCAGTGGCCACTCACCAGACGACTTCCCCAACATTGGAGGAGATGAGGTAGCGGATGAACTGCTTCATGTTGTTGTAGATAGCTCTGCCCTCCTCAACGGCAGACACAATGGAAGAGAAGTTGTCGTCAGCCAGTATCATCTCAGAGGCAGACTTGGCAACGGCGGTGCCAGAGCCCATAGCGATACCAATCTCGGCCTTCTTCAGGGCGGGGGCATCGTTCACACCATCACCGGTCATGGCAGTAATCTCATCGTAACCCTGCAGGAACCCCACGATCTTGGACTTGTGGGCTGGCTCCACACGGGCGAAGCAGCTGGCTCTGCGCACAGCTGGGCCCTGGTCGTCGCTGGGCAGATCGTCAAACTCACGTCCGGTGTAGGCCTTACCCTCAACATCCTCATCCTCAGTGAAGATGCCAATACGACGGCAGATAGCGATGGCGGTTCCCTTGTTGTCACCAGTGATCATAATGACACGGATTCCAGCGGCTCTGCACAGCTCAATGGCTGGAGTGACCTCCTTACGAGGGGGATCCAGCATACCAACGCAGCCAACAAAGGTCAGGTCAGTCTCATAGTCTGCAAACTTAGTGGCGTCCTCAAGGATCATCTCCTCAACCTTCAGGGGGGTGTCACGGGTGGCCAGGGCCAGACAGCGCAGGGTGTCACGGCCCGTACCCCACTCCTTGATCACACTCAGGATTTTTTCCTTAACAGCACCAGTCAGGGGCACGCGGGTGGTGCCAACGCGGACGTAGGCGCACCTATCAATCACACCCTCTGGGGCACCCTTCACGAACATCTTGGCACCGCAATCACCCTTAGAAGGGGTGCAGTAAGCGGACATGGACTTCCTGTCACGGGAGAACTCCAGGGTGAAGTTCTTCTTCATCAGCTGCTTGATCACTGAACAGCAGGCATTGGCCCTCTCAATCTTGTTCAGGTCCTTGACGCTAGAGTTGAACACGTTCATCTTCTCAACCAGGCAGCACAGGGCGGTCTCAGTAGCCTCACCAACCTTCTCATAGATCTTCTTGGACTCATTGTAGTCGAGAGAGGAGTCATTGCACAGGGCGCAGATGGTAGCCAGCTCAACAAGGCCGTCGTATGCGCTGCAGTTGGTCTTGGAACCTCCCTGGGAAACTTCGCCCTCAGGAGTGTACTTGGAGCCAGAGATGTCAAAGGCATCAAGGTCAACGTGGTCACCATCAACAGTCTTGATAATGAACATCTTGGTCACACACATCTGGTTGGTGGTGAGGGTGCCAGTCTTGTCGGAGCAGATGACGGAGGTGCAGCCCAGGGTCTCCACGGAGGGCAGGCTTCTGACAATGGCGTTCTTCTTGGCCATACGGCGGGTGCCCAGAGCCAGACAGGTGGTGATGACAGCGGGCAGACCCTCAGGGATGGCGGCCACAGCCAGGGCAATGGCGATCTTGAAGTAGTAGACGGCACCACGGAACCAGGATCCTCCATGGACGGGGTCGTTGAAGTGGCCGATGTTGATAGCCCAGACAGCGATGCAGATAAGAGTGATGACCTTGGACAGCTGCTCGCCAAACTCGTCCAGCTTAGCCTGCAGAGGGGTCTTCTCCTGCTCAGTGGCGCACATCTGGTCACGGATTTTACCAATCTCAGTGGAAACACCGGTAGCCACAGCCACTCCAATGGCCCTGCCAGAGGAAATGTTGGTACCAGAGAAAAGCATGTTCTTCTTGTCCTGGTTGACAGCTCTGGGGTCGGGGACTGCCTCAGTGTGCTTGATCACACTGACAGACTCACCAGTAAGGATGGACTGGTCAACACGCAGGGTGGTGGACTTTATGGAAACAAGCCTGATGTCAGCGGGGACTTTGTCACCAACACACACCTCCACAATGTCTCCAGGGACAATTTGATTGGCCTTGATCATCTGCACGCTCTTTCTGTCAGAACGGTAAACCTTGCCCATCTCAGGCTCATACTCCTTCAGAGCCTCAATGGCGTCCTCAGCGTTACGCTCCTGCCATATTCCGACAACGGCATTGGCGATGAGGATGAGAAGAATGACCAAGGGCTCCACGAAGGCGGTGACAGTCTCCTCACCTTCCTCAAACAACGCCAGCACAAAAGAGATGCAAGCAGCCAGCAACAGAATCCTGACCAGTAAGTCCTCAAACTGCTCAACGATCAGCTCCCAGATGCTCTTACCCTCCTCAGCGGGCAACTCGTTGGGGCCATACTTGGCGAGGTTCTTCTTGAACTGGTCAATTGAGAGGCCGGTGGCTTCGTTCACCCCAAAGTATGTCAGGCATTCTGCCGGGGGCTTGGTGTGTGCGTTCTCCATCCTTCCTGGAGCGGGCTTCTAACTGCGTCTAGCCGTGCTCTTTAACTTCTTCGCGGTTATCTGCAGCTTTACACCTTTGGTCCACCGTTGCCTGAATGTGTGGCTCCCTCCAAACACTGGAGGACTTGACTGACTGAAAGAGCAGATTTTCAGGCTTTTATACCCCAGAGGGGCACATGACACGCCCCCCAAATAGACAGGGGGTGGGGTGGGGGTGTCAGGGAGGGTGGGTCTCGAGGTGGAGCAAAAGGCAGCTGTGAGGAGGAGGGCAGTCTTGGACATATGGGGGGGGGGGACGTGGGTCTGGGGAGGAGGTGATGGGGACTAGTGACAGAGCTGGGTGGGGTGGGGTGCGGGGCACTGGAGTGTGTTTGGGGGGGGGGGGGTATACCACACATGTAAATGAGTTCTGTTTTTGGAACATGCATGGTCAGTGGATTAAGGAGAAAGGAGAAGGTGAGAGAGTAGGACAGAAGATCGACCAAAGGGGAAGGGGAGTGGGGGTCATTGAGTGACGGCTCAACTGGTTGCTGCTGAAGAGGGGGCTGAGCCAGAGAGAGAGAGAAAATGACAGAAAGAACGAGAGAATGAAGGAAGGAGATGGTGGTAGAAGGTTAATTTAGTACAAGCCTTAGTGGGGCACGGTTACACAGACCCAGCCAGGGAAACCAGTGTAGTACACAGGCACACAACATGCACGAGTGCCAAGAGCAGGACGCACGGCTCAAATGGGTTTTGGGGAGGCTTCATGCAACATATTACCACAATCTAACTTTTTTTTATCATCATCATCATCATCACTCAACACATTATGTATAATTCAGAAGCATTGTTTCAGCAAAGCAATACCAATACGAAGAAAAATATAAGCACCAACTAACCTAATTGAAATAAACTAAATGAAAGTATTTGAAAACATAAATAAGTCAAAGGAGGACACACTTTTATGAACAGGCTGATGACAGAAATGAGAGAATAATAAAAGAACAAAGTGAGTGTACTGTATTGCAGAGGAATGACTGCTGGCGGGGGGCTGGGGGCACAAGAATGCCAAGAGAGAGCCGGTATGTCATAGATGGGGCTGTCACGATTACATTTAAGTTGACGATTAATTGTCACTCAATTAATTGTGATTAACGATTTAATTGTGTGTTTGGCATTAAACATTGGAATATGAATAGAAATGTTGAAATTTTTAGGCTTCTTAATCAAAGATTGCACAGGGCAGATATGACAAATAACTTAAACATACAAAGAAATGATTGACTGTATTTAATAATTGTATACATGTAAAAATAGCAGAAATAGCTGATCTACAAGCTTACAACACGTCACAAAGTGGCGCGTTGTAAGCTTGAAGATCTGCTACTTCTGCTTATTTGAATATCTGTGAACATTTTTCAACATGGATCATGTTCTCTGGAACATTATCTCAAATAACAAATAATTATCTCAAATAAGTGATGAACGAGATAGACACGTGATTAAGTAGAGCTAAATAGATAAGAGCAAAGTTCAGCTCCTTTGCCAGTTTGTGATCATAATAGCCTCTTGGTGAGTAGTTTATGCTTTAGACGCATGGAGCATTGTCTAGTCCACTCATTGATTCATTAATAGGTATGTTTGTCAGTCATTGGTTTGAATTGGCTTTAGCAAACATGGTGAAAATCACAGTCTCATTGTCCCAGGAATTGTTTTTGACTTTGTATTTGATAGTCAAAAAGGTTCTGACATTTTCTCTCCACTTATCGTAGAATGATTTTTAAATGAAAGCACACGTCACCCTGAGAGTTTAGAATGATTATGAAAGATATCGGAGTGGTCTAAATAAGAAACTCTACATGCTAGGCTTAAACCAAGATCTATTTCAGTTGGCCTCTGAACTGCCTTCTGACTCTGAGCCTTCATTTATTGTCATTGCAGTTAGCTTTGGTGTTATTATGAGTTAAGTACTATGTTGTTTGTTGATTACTCAATATAAAATTAAGCATCAGAATAAGTATGAGAATTACCAAAATTACCATCATTTGTTGGTGACATCTAAACACAAAGTAAACACAAATTTGTTGTATTCTTATCTCACTAGCAAGTGCAACAACAAACCAACACACACAGCTGTATTGTTAAAGCATGGTCTCTGGTGTCAAACAGGTGTCCCTGAAAAACCACCTGTGGTCATTGCTCACCCCTTCCAACAGAAGGACAACTGGTGGCTTCTATTCTGTTAATATACTATATAATGTGGTTTAATATAATATAAAATCTAGAAATGACCTTATTGTAGATACAGAGGCGTCAATATTGGCACAAATAATGGCACAGCCATTTGATGTATACAGTGTAGCTTTGTGGGAGTGTAACAAGTTATCAATTAATGGCGACTGTCATTATTGCTTTAATGACAAGTTGCAATTTTCAATACTGAGGTAATGAGCTAAACTAGTATAATAGCCATAAATATCTCCAGGCACTGCGTAAACATGCATATCTTGACCCTTGTGAATTTTCAGGTCAAAAGAAGGTCAGAAGAGCCTAAAATAATCGATCTCTATGTGTTTCAAGACTAATATACACTGAGCCTATTCAACGATCTAGAATTTTTGTATGAATATCTGAAGAGACAGAGACGGACGATTTCTCTCATTTACACAAGATTGTGTCATTTATTTTCACAAACACAAGCTGTAGACCAGTGTACACATCTCCATATAATAAAATTAGATATATTCCATTCTATTGTAGAAAACTGGCTATGCCTACCCAACATTAAACTGAATCGGTTAAGTTAACTGAAAACTACCAAGTAAAAACTGGTTATCGTTGCTGTCGGGTGGAAACCTTGTACAAAGCAGTTACTTCTCAGAAAATGGAAAAAAATACCTGATCCGAGTTATTATTTAGTCATAAGCTCTTCTTAATACTTTTTGTTTGTTCAGTATTTATAAAACCCAGACAGACCTGACCACTTTCTGTGAATATGTTTTACACAAATAGCAAAAACATGCTGCAGCAATAGCAAGAACACAAACTGTAGACCAGTCTATACATCAGTGATATTCAACGGGCGGCCCGCGGGCCAAATTCGGCCCACAGGGAGTTGTCTTGTGGCCCAAGAACACATTCCATATTCCAAAAAATATATAATTATCTTGGATGTTCTCTTACTCAAGTATGGCTTTCAAGTACTTTATAAACCACAGTTTATTTAATTATTTATGTATAACTTGCTAGGCAGAATTGGGCAGCTGTCATGGCGGCTGGACGGCTACCTCCAGGCCTCACTTTAGGGGGGCCTTTGCACCACAAAGTAAATAAAATAATAACATAATAAATTAACTGTTTAACCAACCAGTTACACATTTCTTAGCGGTTTCCGGTAAAACCATGAACCTTTTTTGTTTGTACAGTATGTCTTGTGGCCCCCGACTTCAAGTCATTTTACAATTGTGGCCCCCTGCCTAATCTAGTTGAATACCCCTGCTATACATCATCCTCACTATCATCATTGCTGTCACTAGCAAATGTATCTTGACAGTCTTAAGTTATAACTGGTTTCAGCTGGCCATCCTCGTCCTTGTAGTAGTCACTGTTGAGTGGGTCAAGGAACTCCTGCTGAGCAATGTGTGCCTGACTCCACACTCGGGCCTGGATATGGGCTCTTATTAGGACATGCTGCTTGAGCGCACCAAGTGTGGGTGGAAGCTTGTCCCCTTCTGCCATGTGTTTGCAGAATAGATGCCATCTCAGTTCAGGGATGTTTTCCATTTTGATCCCATTCGGTGCATACAAACTTAGCTACTGTAGATAGCAGATCCTCTGTCACATCACTGGTTTGAGAAAGCATCTTCAGAGCCTCAAGGACATCATCACCAGCTTTGAGGTAGCTGTTCCACCAGGTAGATTTGCCTATCCTAGAAAATCTCTCAGGGTTGTCTGCTCCTGTAAAGGCATGAAATGCCGGCAAAGCTTTGGCTCTCTCTCTGCACTCAGAGTTTTCCATATTGGTGCCACTTCCAAAATCACAGATGGCTACTACAAGGACGAGGATGGCCAGCTGGAACCAGTTACAACTGAATCCCTCCCAGCACCAGAGGCGATCATTGAGATGGTCAGATGTCACTGTAAAGCAGACTGTTCTTCACATAGATTTTCATGCAGATCAGTGGAGCTACTCTGTACGGAGCTATGTCAGTGTAGTGCTGACTGCCAAAATGATTAAGAATGTCAAGATACATTTGCTAGTGACAGCAATGATGATAGTGAGGATGATGTATAGACTGGTCTACAGTTTGTGTTCTTGCAATTGCCAGAGCTTGTTTTAGCTATTGTGTAAATGTTATTCACCAAAAGTGGTCAGGTCTGTCTGTGGGTTTTATAAATAGTGAATGAAAAACAAGTATTAAGAAGAGCTTGTGACTAAATAACACTCCATTGGATCAGGTCATTTTTTCAAGTAACTGCTTTGTACATACAAGGTTTCCACCCGACAGCAACGATAACTAGTTTTTACTTGGTAGTTTTCAGTTAATTCAGTTTAATGTTGGGTAGGCATAGCCAGTTTTCTACAATAGAATGGAATATATCTATTTTTTTCTTTTATATGGAGATGTGTACACTGGTCTACAGTTTGTGTTTGTGTAAATATATGACACAATCTTGTGTCAATGAGAGAAATCAACTGTCTCTTCAGATATTCATATAAAAAATTATAGATTGTTGAATAGGCTCAATGTAGCCTATAGTATTAGTCTTAAAACACAAGGGTCAAGATATGCTTGTTTATGCACCGTGCCTGGAGATGTTTGTCTATTATACTAGCTTAGCTCAGTACCTCCAGTATTGAAAATTGCAACGTGTAATTAAAGCAATAATGACAGTCATCATTAATTGATAAATAGATAGATAGATACTTTATTGTCCTGAAATTCATTTTGTACCAAGCAGCCATCAGGATACAAAAAAAAATCACAAAACATAACATAAATACACAATACATAGACAGATCAGACAATACATTGACAGTGCTACACAGCAACTCTAGATCTGCATCTATAGATGCCACCACTTGTCCTTCTGTTGGAAGGGGTGAGCAATGACCACAGGTGTTTTTTTCAGGAACACCTGTTTATTCATTATGCAGAGCACCTTGAGTTCCTGTCCACAGAGGACGTCAGCCCCCCTGTGACATAAGGGCTGCCTGTTTTACTGCTGTTAAAACAAACACTAAATCATTATCACAGTGCCACTGATGAACTCAACTGTATAATCATTATTGACACCAGAGACCATGCTTTAACAATACAGCTGTGGGTGTTGGTTTGTTGTTGCACTTGCCAGTGAGATAAGAATACAACAAATGTTGCGTTAGCATGTATTGACAATCCAATGTTGCAACTTGATGGTAATTTTGGTCATTCTCATACTTATTCTGATGCTTAATTTTATACTGAGTAATCAACAAACAGCATAGTGCAACTTAACTCAAAATAACACCAAAGCTGCAATGACATTATATGAAGGCTCAGAGTCAGAAGGCAAGTAGTCCAATGGCGGTTCAGAGGCCAAGCTGAAATAGATCTTGGTTTAAGCCATGCATCTAGAGTTTCTTATTGAGACCGCTCCAACGTCTTTCATAATCATTCTAAACTCTCAGAGGGTGACGTGTCCTTTCATGAAATCATTCTAATGTTCTTCCTCCTCCATTTTCCACTTCCAGTGCAGTGGGCAATTAATGTGTGAGAACATTCATGATGAGCTCTGCAGGTTTTTATTGAGGTGTCCTTGACTCACTGATGAGCACTCTGAAAAGATGGATAAAAAACCAAAAAAATGGAAAGGGAATGAGACAAAGTTGTGTTGCGTGCTACACTTTCCCCAGCCAGAAACGTTGTCAAACAAATTGCCTGTCAGCTGATAATGTGATAACACAGCTAAACAAAGCATTCTCTTCAAAGACATCACAGGAATAGGAGGTGGATGGAAGAAATTGTCCTGTTGCTTTCTTTTCTTTATTTCCCTTCTGCAGACTTTCTGTCATGCTCATCAATCAATAAATCAACTTTATTGTTACAACACAATTACAGGTAACACAACAGTGAGGTGAAACTGTTGTTTATGCAGGCCTTCATGTTTGCAGCTCAAGGAGCAAAAGAAAATAATCGTCAGTAAAGAAAGGAAGACCGCAAATGCAGGTGGTGCACCGCACCAGGTCCTGGTACAGTATATGGAAATGCAGCTTTGTGTGTTAATGTCACCAGCCTACCTTGGGCATAGAGAACACACGATGGCCTTGTTTCATCAATGTTTGATCCTTTACTCACTGGCCTATAAGGTATGGCCTCATAATGTGAATATGAATATCTTTTACCTGCAGCAGAGTGAATTGGTAGAAAAAAATAGAAAACCCCTATTCATTTATTTTGTATGGATGAATGTATGCATTTATTATTTATAGCATGTTATTTTGGTTAATATTTGTTTTGTTATAGCTTGTGTATGTTGTGAAAACAGAGAGAGAGCGAGAGAGAGATGAAAGGGGGTGGGGTGTGAGTGAGATGAAAGGGGGGTGGGGTGTGATGGAAAGTGAGAATATGCAGTAGATTGAGAGTGGGATTGAAAGCACGCTGTCAGTAAGACAAAATATGTACATCCACTTTAATTGTCTCCTCCGCTTCGTCCTCTCAAAGGAACTGTTAACAGTAACTGAATATAACAGATGAGCAGCCACACATATGGCAGATAATCAATTTATTTCAATTATCCGACTATAAAGCATGTGAACGTGAAGGTGTCGGCTGACCCGGTTGTGACGTATTACAACATCACTTAAAAGCTCCACTCCAGTGAAATAGTATCCTCAGTATAGCTGTGGTGGTATTCATACATTTAACACTGCACGATGGAGAACCACATGGCGGAACATTCACTTTTGACGCAGAGAATCTATAACCTAAAGTAGGGCAATCCAATTGTACCATTAGCCACTGATTGTCAGAATGCACAGCAGTGTTTTGCCACTGCAAGGAGGCAGCAGCATTGAGCCTGGTTTTGCTTATTAGAGCCCAGATGAATAATTCCATTGGGCCTTGACTCGGCTGGAGGAGATCTAAAGATGCTCTGAGCTGCTGGATGAATTCCAAACAATTAGTGGTGTGTGCACTCTGAACACAGCCTTTTAGCATCCATTTGATCCTGGCATTCAATCATTCTGCTTTTTCTTTTCACTCTTCTCATTATTGGTTCAGCTTCTGATCTGTTGTTCGCTCTGTTCTCAACGTTACTGTGTCGCTCCACTACCAGCGGACTGAATGGAACTTCAAAGGCCTTCATTATGACTTAAGTAGCCGGAGGACAAGCTGAGATCTATAGAAAGAACCGTTTTCAGAGGAAGGAAATTGATTACTGCGTTAATCCTTTAGGACGTGTGAGAAAAAGGGAGAGATAAGGCGCTGAGCTCATTTGGAGTATTTCGGTGTTGCCTCGACAGAAAATACAGGGTGAAAATGGGGTTGTGTAATTGTATTTTTCTGTAAGGTCTGTATCTGTAATGTATCTAGTCCAGGGGTCTTCAACGTTTTTCAGGCCAAGGGCCCCTTAGCTGAGAGAGAGATGAAGCAGGGACCCCCACTACTTATTGGATCCATGTTAAATGTATGTCAATACTTTGTAAACTTGACCTTTGGCTCGGTACTTGGTCTGCTCTTTTTTACCTGTACACCAAACCTCCTCTTCGCCGAAAAGAGCCGATCTACAAGGTCACTGCGCGTTGCAGACGCGTTGTGAGCCTGTAGATCAGCTGTTTTCAGCCAATGTTCCCCCCAGAATAGGGGGACAACTAAAGTCTCTATGACACACAGATTTGGCGCCAAATCTGTGTGTGATATAGAGACTTTATTTGTGAGGCTGGAGCTTTGGTGTTTATCTCTGAGGACCCCCTAGGGGTCCCGCACCCCCTGTTGAAGACCCCTAATCTAGTCTCAAAGGGCAGACAGCCAAACCGCTGCACAGCATGATCCACCCCAGTGAACCTTCACTCCCACACACACCCACGCACACACACACCCTCTCACGTGTACCCGCGCGCGCACACACACACACACACACACACACACACACACACACACACACACACACACACACACACACACACACACACACACACACACACACACACACACACACACACACACACACACACACACACACACACACACATTCACACTCACACTCAACCACAATATAGGTGTCAGGTTTCTTGGTGTCAGCATTTATCAGGGCAGGCAGAGACAAAAGGTCCAGATAACAGCAGAGTTGCTGGTCAGCATCGTCAAGACCACTCGGTATTGATTCCAGTTCTACACTACTGCGCTCAGTATTGATCTCAGTACTACGCTCAGTACTGATCCCATTACCACAGTACATCATCCGCACTACACATAATGTATATGTACATGCACCAATGGGTTAATACTAGATGGGTTAAGGACCATAACATGTACTAATGTACTTATGTCTCCCCCGCACCTGTTGCAACACAACTCGTCCAGCTGCCTCTATCATTATTCATTAAGTAAGAAACAACTTCTCTCTCTGTGTGTGTGTGTGTGTGTGTGTGTGTGTGTGTGTGTGTGTGTGTGTGTGTGTGTGTGTGTGTGTGTGTGTGTGTGTGTGTGTGTGTGTGTGTGTGTGTGTGTGTGTGTGTGTGTGTGTGTGTGTGTGTGAGTACATTGTTTTGTCGCCAATAAAGCCCCATTGAATTGAGAGGGAGAGAGAGAGGGGGGGGAGGGTGGAATGATGGAGGTGATAGAGAATGTGCTGAGGTTGTGTTTGTCAGGTAAATGATGAGGTTGAAGGCAGTATAACAGACGTACTAATGGTCATGAAGCTATAAAGCAGTGTGTGAAGTGTCTGTCCCAGCAGACTGGAGGGTTGAGGTGGCACTAAGACTAACTGCTGCGGAATGGTTATGACCGCCATTACAGTACAACCAACGCCTCTGCATCTTTAACAAGGATCATTGTACAGAGAAAGATGACTCAGGAGACAGCTAGTTCTCTGTGTGTGTGTGTGTGTGTGTGTGTGTGTGTGTGTGTGTGTGTGTGTGTGTGTGTGTGTGTGTGTGTGTGTGTGTGTGTGTGTGTGTGTGTGTGTGTGTGTGTGTGTGTGTGTGTGTGTGTGTGTGTGTGTGTGTGTGTGTGTGTGTGTGCGTGCGCACACGCGCGCGCGCGTGTGCAGACATAATGTGTATGCATAGATGTGTATCCTCGTTATGGCAAAAATCATATAACGTACGCTCATATGTCTGCATATGAGGGCTCATGGGAGGGAGGCTGTGGGCCATGTTTGCTAAAAGGACACTGTCATCTTAAATAACGTTCACAGGCCCACAATCTCCCCTGGTCCCTGCATCACTGTAGGTACCAGCGTTATAGAGAGAATACAGCTGGCTGCTATGCAAAACAACCCATCCCTCTCCCTTGTTCATACGGTTGTAGCATTATTGCTAATGTAGTATTATTAGTATTTTTATAGATGTTTATCTGTAATGCTTTAGCATCGATTCCTGCTTGTTCCCACAGAAACTTTATGAACAGACACTTTGTTCAGGAGACGATTGTTCCTGTTTGCTATTTGCATGAGACACTTTTGTTCGCATAGGTAGAGGAAGCTAGCCAGTCATGCAGCCATACATGGAGACATGCAGCCGTGCACGTACTGGAATGACACTCATGGACACTCCAGCGTCTGTGCATGCATGTGTGTCAGTGTTTTGGAAAACACGCCATATACTGTATGAAACATTCTGAAAAACCAAGCTTTTAGAGATCATTTTGCTCACTGCAGGATTTAAAATGTGAGTCTAGAGCTTTGGTGTTTTTATCTGCAAAGGAGGAAGAGAGAGAGAGAGAGAGAGAGAGAGAGAGGAACCAAGGTATCAGTCCTTTAGCTGCTAATTCATTCCAGTTCCTGTGGTTTGGGTCCTATCTCACTCTGTTTACTGCCCTGTGTAGATCTGATAGCATCCGGACAGGAGGAAGACTTCATTGTTGTAGTACACCCAGTAATTATTGAGCCTCCTGAGGTCTTAGACAAGGACAGTTTAGAAGTGAATCAGAGCGAGTCTATTCAATTAATCTCAATTCACATCATACAGATGGGTTGGGGTGCAGCCTGTTTCACCTAATGGCCATCTGCTTTATATCTTTAAGGCAATCTCTATGGAGCAAATACTACTAGTACATTAGACCCTGATGTCTATTCTGCCCTTCTTGGGTTGCAGCATATGAGTGAATGTAGATGTCTTTAGATTGAATATGGAATATGCCACAGTTTTGAGCAGTGGTTTTCAAACCTTTGAATATTTGGTGTCAAACTCTTGACATATATTGTCCCAAATAATTAACTATAACTACAAAATAATTATAATAAAAAAACACTCATCTCTGATTACACTCCAACTGTAGTCACCCAGTGGTGTACAGTGATGTAATAGTGGTGTACACTGATGTACAATGGTGTACCGTGACTTACAGTGATGTGCAGTGATCTACAGTGATGTAATAGTGGTGTACCGTGATGTAATAGATGTACAGTGAGTGGTGTACAGTGATGTATAGTGGTGTATAGTCAACCCACAAAAGCCTATAGTGCCTCATAATGGAATGCTTAACACAGATTTTTAATGGGATCATAATCAAGGTCCAAAAAAATGGGGAACAGAGAATAATGCAGAATAATTTAATTCTATCCCTGTACTGAGCAGCTCATTGCACACTGTCTCAGCAGACAGATGGATATTGCTCCATCGTCCCAGACCACCATCTCACCCCTAACCCCCTCCCCCTACAGCATGTCCAAGTTTGACAAGAGATGGCTTCTCTGTCTCTAGGCTCATTGTTAATTCATCAGATGCTATTTGTATGAGGCAGGAGTTGGAGAATGATTCCATCCCCAGAGTGCAGCCATGTCTAGCAGGTTTGTCAGTGTTGGCTCCATTCTGAATGACCCAAGTGCTCTAGCACAATTGTTCAAAAACATTTTTATGGCCCCCAGATTTGTGCCAGGGATCGCCATAATAAAAGTTTCTTGTTAACTATTACCAAGATTATTAATTTTTTTTCAACAGGTAGTATCGCGATGTGTTTTGTGCTTGTAGATCGGCTATTTTTGAATAGTTAAACTGTTCCTCATTTTGCTGGGCACCCCCTGGAACCTGTGGTCCCCGGACCCCACTTTTAGAACCACCCCTCTAGCAAGGGCACTGGATACCCTCCCCCTTCCCCATAATGTCTGAAAATATGCATGAAAGAAAACGTGTTTCATCTCTTAGTTACACCAACATTGTTCTTGTGTTACTTACTGTATGCGCCTGGCGCAACACGGCCTCAATTAGTCATGGGTGCGTTTTGGGCGATGCACTTTGTGCTGGGTGCTAAGCAGCATTGCGACACATTGCGCCAGGCAGAAGATGGGGCCCTATGTCTGTGAGAATTATATTATTCCCAGTCCTGACGTGCAGTGACTCTAGGATCTATAATTAACTTTTCAGTAAAAATGTGTTTGGGTGAATACTGTAAGGTGTGTTTGGTTGAATACTGTCTGTAAGGTATGTTTGGGTGAATACTGTAGGTTATGTTTGGGTGAATACTGTAGGTATGTTTGGGTGAATACTGTAGGTGTGTTTGGGTGAATACTGTAGGTGTGTTTGGGTGAATACTGTAGGTGTGTTTGGGTGAATACTGTAGGTGTGTTTGGGTGAATACTGTAGGTGTGTTTGGGTGAATACTGTAGGTGTGTTTGGGTGAATACTGTAGGTGTGTTTGGGTGAATACTGTAGGTGTGTTTGGGTGAATACTGTAGGTATGTTTGGGTGAATACTGTAGGTGTGTTTGGGTGAATACTGTAGGTGTGTTTGGGTGAATACTGTAGGTGTGTTTGGGTGAATACTGTAGGTATGTTTGGGTGATTACTGTAGGTATGTTTGGGTGAATACTGTAGGTGTGTTTGGGTGAATACTGTAGGTGTGTTTGGGTGAATACTGTAGGTGTGTTTGGGTGAATACTGTAGGTGTGTTTGGGTGAATACTGTAGGTGTGTTTGGGTGAATACTGTAGGTATGTTTGGGTGAATACTGTAGGTGTGTTTGGGTGAATACTGTAGGTGTGTTTGGGTGAATACTGTAGGTGTGTTTGGGTGAATACTGTAGGTGTGTTTGGGTGAATACTGTAGGTGTGTTTGGGTGAATACTGTAGGTGTATTTAGGTGAATACCGTGGGTGTGTTTCGGTGAATACTTGAGGTGTATTTGCACTTCAGAGCACTCCCGTGAGAGACACTTCAAGTGATGCCAGTAGTAATTGGTTCTCCAAATTGGAGTGTTGCTGTTGCAAAGACTAATTTGAAAACAGCCTCTGTTGGCTTGGCCGTGACATTACATTGTATATTAGCATGCTGGCATTGATTCTGATGTCTGAGGATTTTTAAATGATGGTGTGCTTTTAATTGTTTCTAATTGCATGTGTGCATGTGTTGGACACTCACAGTACAGCAGGGAAAAGGCCCTGGCGTCCACACAAGAACGCTACGAATGGCACTTGATGTCACTTAGGCGGACCGCATCAGAAACATGGACCTCCATTGAGGCCTCCCCTGGGTCACAGACAAAGGTCAGGCACCCGGAACTGGTAGCAAGCGAACTGACACTGTGGGAGCTACCCAAAGCGCACAGCTAGGTGGGGAAATAGGCACACCACCTACATAAACATACTGCCGTGTGACAGCAGAGTTAGCAACAGAGTGTTTATGAAAATCCTGTTGACGTGTTAGTTTTGTGGAAAAGGCTTCATACTGCGGGTGATCCTTTTGCCACAAGAAATGTCAATGAATGCACAAGCTTTTCCGACAGTCAGGCACATTGTGGGGAAAATTTTAGCGTGTAGCTCAAAATCTTCCAAAGATACATTAACAAAGCCTTCACTGAAAATGACCTGAATAGTGCCCGCTGCTTCCAAGCTCTTGCCTCCTTATCCAGTGCAGTGTGTTGAGACGTGTGTGTTGTCTTAAGAAAGTCATGAGTCCTTAAACAGCTCTCCTGACACACGCACGCACGCACGCACGCACGCACGCACGCACGCACGCACGCACGCACGCACGCACGCACGCACGCACGCACGCACGCACGCACGCACGCACGCACGCACGCACGCACGCACGCACGCACGCACGCACGCACGCACGCACGCACGGTTGCACGCACGCACAGTTGCCCATAGTCTATGAGATAGTGAGAATTAAACTTTCTCTATTCTTCATCCTGGTATCATCAGTTGTGCTGGCAGTTTGCAGGGACGATTCAGTCACTGAATTTAATATATGTTATATTTGCTTAGACGGGCACATTGTGCCACTGTCTCAGGCTATGCAGGCGCTTCCCTCCCCGCTGACACACTTATTGTGCTCTGTTGTCACAGATCTAATTATCTGTTTTCAAAGCGTTGTGCTTTATGATTTTTCTCCCAGCTTATTGCACCCCCCCCCCCTCCCCCCATACCCCTTCTCTCTCCTTGCACAACCATAACGTTAAGCATCGTCTTTAGCGGCTTAGTCGTAACTAAGCATCTGGCGGGTGTCTGATGCACAGCAAGGGCACGCTCAGGCACAAATCATATTCCGGTGCGACTCAAAATAAATGAGCCTCATTGCTACCCAGGGAGTCGAGTTTTAATGTTTGCCATTTGTTTATTTGTTTGTTCGTTTGTTTGATGTTGAACAGCGGTGGTAATTAGTATCACGACCGTTACTGTGACGTTATCGTCAACTTGATGCTCTGTAGCGAGATACGCAGCAAAGCACACAGGAAAATGATTTCCTCCTCTTCCTCCTCGTGTCTGTGAGCAAAATAAGGAGGCAGCGCAGAGGTGGAGGCCATCTCACTGGGGTCCACATGCTGTATCATGAAACGATAGCAGGAGACAGAAAATACTGGGAGGGTAGTACTTCTCTCATTACGTGTTCTTTGAGGGAAACTTTTCTCATCTCTATAACGGCTCACAGTTCCTTTTCTGCCTGCATGTGCGGCGTAGATGGAGAGCAAAGAGAGAGGTTTCTGACCAATGGTGAGCTCTTTTACATGGTCTGAGGGCTGTGTTAGCAAGCTGCTTGTCTTTGTCTGGATTAAACGTCCAAATCAAACCGCACCATACTGGAGTCTTTCTTTCTCGGCGGACACCCACAATCTCCACGCACGCATTATGTTGTTCAGCCCTGTTTGCTTGCAACCGCTTCGCCTCTCTCCTATCACGGCGCCCTGCTATCCACCTCGTCTTTCATGTGCCAAGAGACACCGCTCGAGGCAAGGACTGACAAAACGTCGTCATTATCTTAGCGTTGCTGTCTGCCCACGCCTCTTCTCTCATTCATTTCACAGCTAGCCCACTGGCCCCAGAGGCAGAGATAGAATGTGTGGGCGAGAAAGAGAAAGAGAGAGAGGGAGAGAGAGATAGAGAGCTCTTCATCTACCAACCTTTTGGGGCACAAGATCTACTTAACAGTTTTCCAAGGCTGGCAAGATCTACCAGCACCAGACATTGAAAACCACCGGTTGCTAATTCGAATTATGCAAAATATTTAATAATGATGAAGGCAAACATAGAATAAGTTAATAATTTCATAGGAAGGCAAACATAGAATAAGTTAATAATTTCATATGAATATAGAAGGCAAGAGGAAAAAAAAGCATTATTGGAAATGCATGCGTCATCCGGTTTGCTGTACCCGCTGTACCCGCCTGTCTGTCTGTGTCCCTTTTATGGAGATTTCTGTATCTGTCTGTCTACTGTGTCCCTTTTATGCCCATATGGAGTTCCGTATCAGGCATGCTCAAATATGGAGTCCAGGTCAGTCTATGATGTCCGTACTATAGTGCAGAAGTCCTGACGTCACTCGTTCATCCCCCGGTTCGTAAAGTCATTTCTCTATGGAGAATAACATTGGGTCATCTTAGAATCGTCTCATATAAGAATTGTGGTCTCTGCGATATTATCAGGGAGGAGGTTCTGTATCGTTTATGATAGTCAGTTACTTATATTTGATACAGTTTCTGGCGAAAGTTTAACTAATTTGGCGGTAGTAACATTATCGTTTTCTCACCGTCAGTTGATGCTTCATATCCATAAGAGTCAAACCGCCGGGATCATTTGTTTATTTTTGGAACACAGTTCTTATTTGACGCGATATTAAAAAACGTCTATGGGAATTCAGAACGGGGCTGGAAAACCGCGAACCAGGTAGGATGTGTAAATTACGTCAGACTTCGGTGCTCTATGAGGTCATATTGATGACATCAGGGTACAACAATGGTAATAATAAAAAAGAAACGCTAAGATGATAAAAAGAGAAAATAATAAGAAGCCTTCAGCAGTATCCACATCAGCATAGCATAGTAAGGGCAGGGATGTATATATATATATATATATATATATATATATATATATATATATATATATATATACACACACACAATGGGAATTTTTAGGCCATCTCCGTGCAGTGTGGCTGCTACAGTGATGGTCAACATGAGACCAATGCTGTATATACAAGTACCAACATGTTCAAAATAAAGGCAGCATCATTGTTCATCTTAACGTAATATACTACCTTTGCTGTAAAAAGTATTGCAGCAATTTAGCGTGTTAAATCACAGGGAATCAATGTTCTGTCCATGTATAGACACTACCAGCTCCCTTTGAAGAATTGTCAAACTATGTTGTCCTCTGGTCAAGACCGGGTCCATATTTTCTGCCTTTCCTTTTTTTGGTTTTATTTTCTCGAGGTAAAACATTGTCCCGGCATAGGTAGTACTCTCGTCGTACAATGTGACGGGTTGACTCGATTCAACTCGCACAGTCTGACAAGGTGCATGATCACAGTTTTACCTTCCCATTGCACAGTATGACGTAATGAACGTTAAAACAGTCAGATACAGCAGAATATCCCACAGACCTACGGGAGTATTTCTGGCATCTGTAACCCACAGTGGTCAGCTATACCAGTCAACATATAAATGGATATAGACCAATCTGTGGAACACAATACTTACCTTACTACCCCTGAGGTATTCTGCTTGGAAACATCACACCTTAGAGACATTTGCATTTCACACCTTACTGACTGTATAGAAGACCGCCAAAAGTGTGCAGTGTGCAAGCACTTTGAGCTGAAAGCTAGAGAGGCTTAGAAAAAACTGTGTTGTTTAATTTGGCTGATCCTGTAATGACCTTGATGCACATAGTGACTGTATCTAATGAAACAGTTTGTCATCGCTTCTACAGCTCAAGGCCGTTCCCCTGCAGAGTGACAGTAATAGGTGCATGAACACAACACATGTGAATGCCTGTGCCCACAATGTGGTCAGTGTGCGTGCTAAGAGCGGATAATGCCGCCCGCGCGCCAAGAGACAAATCCAGTGGGGAGTTTGAGATTCAAATGGTAGGAAAGCAGTGTGTGGGCACAAATAAGAAAGGACAGGGCACAGTGGTGGCAATGTAGCCCTTTACTTCCAGCTGCGAAGTGTGAGTCATTTTCTCTTTAATGGAAATCATAAGTCAGTGTGCTGTTGTAAGGCACGCCACATTAACAGTGTGGGAGCTGTTAATGGCCAGCCTCAGTGGCGGTGGCTGATCTGTGCCTAATGCACTATAGCTACAGGCTAAGAAGAGAGCTCTCCTCAAACACTACATTCTGCTATCACTCCCCTCTCCTTGAGTCATTACTTTGTGTTCTCTGCACTCCCCCACAGCCATGTCTCACACAACTTTGAAAGGCTTCAGACAATTCTTTCTGTTTGTTTGCCTGATGGTTTTTCTGCACTCCCATTTTCCCAGAGTTCAGTCTTACCTATATCTAATCATTAGAGGTTATATTTACTAATTAATTAGATTGATGTGTTCACACCCCCATCTTGCAGCATCAATTCAAGCAGCGGGAGGGTCTGTATCACAATTCTGCAGGTCTGGGTTTTTCCCCAAAAAAGTCATACTGTATCGTAAGTCCATGGTTGATCTGTGGTTGGTCTAAGGAGGTCCGTGGTTGGTCAGTTAAGACACATTCCCATATCTAATTGTCTGGCTACTGCAAGCCTCAGAGAGAAAGTTGCCTTATAATAATGTCTGTCTACAGGCTATGTCTTAGGAACGCTTCATGGTCACTGGCATCCTACAGTAGGTGTTTCCTCTGCTAAATTGGGTCATTGAATTGTCTTGTTGTTGAAATGTGCTAAACAAATAAACGTGCCATGCCTATGTGTGATCACACGCACACACACCTCCTGCCAACTTTCTTACCCCAGTTACCTACTGTAAACTTGAACCAATCTAGACTTGCTGCACAATACCAGTAATCATAACTTCCAAATATCGAGCATTAAATATCTTTGGAGTTTTCCCATTTCCCCTCTCATGTTGCCTTCCCCTCCACTAGGAATGATTCAAGTGTGTACAATGTGACAGCGATAAATTGGGAAGCCACCAAAGTGACAGTGTTTGTCTGTGGAGGGACTTTGTCTGAGTCCAACTTCTCTGAACCGCCACCTACAAATCCAACTCAAATACTTCCACCCCCGACAACCCTTCCCCCATACACACATACACCCAAATAAACACACCATTACCCAGTTCCACCTCCTCTACAGGCATAGGGAATCTCTCCTTCACTCTCCCCACGAGTGTTTGCTCAATGTGTTCGAGGATTAGCTAAAGCGATTATCTGGAGATTTTGGAGTTTTGCAAAGATCATTCATGGTAATGCTACACAGCCGAGTGTCTCGTGCATTCCTAAGCCTCTGTACATTGGTTTTGTGATTTTCCAAACTCGTGTGCTGTGAAGCCATTTGGCTTCGCATCACTAAGCCAGGTGGATGGAGGTAACTCAACTTCAGCCAAATTGGCAACCTGGCAACATGGGAGCACGGCACGCACACACACTAAACACTGGCAAACGCACGTGTGGCATCACATACATGCACATAATCAAAGGCACGCGTGCCCGCTCCACGCAAACACAGACCTGCCTGCAGCTTGCAGTATGGAAATAGACATGGCAGGGCTCTCTGATATGTTGTTATAGGTACTATGGGCCTCATTCACCAATACCTTCGTAAGTAAATTCCTAAGAGAAAGTGGAGTCAGATTCGTTCAGAAACGTTCTTAAAAGGAAGAATTTTTCGTAACTATGTTCTTATGACGATGAATCCCAATCCTCGAAGGGGTGTGTCAGTTAATCCCAATTATCATAGGGAGACACCCCACCTATCCTAATTAGCATCCTAATTACCATAAGGAGCTGCCCCGTCAGGCAGGGCCATGACTGCATGGCCCTGCCTGCAGTCACACATGTGTGTGATTTCTGCACACAGAAATCACATGAAATCACACAGAGAATTAAGTCAAGAATGCCTAAACTAAAGTCTAAAGATGGTGGTACACCAGACTCCAAATATGAAAAATAGTTATTTGGAGGTACTTCTCAAGTGAACAGCAAAGTATTTAATTAAATTAATTAACGTATTATATTATTTCTCTCACATTAATCAACATATCACCACTAGACATCAATGTACATTTGCTGAAATTAGCATGTTATCCATATTTTATGTTCAGTAGTGGTCTGTTTGTGTGATTTGTGCATCAAAGCTCAAAACGGGCAGTAATTGTATGTGTTGTGACCTTGTAGATCAGCTCCCAAACAAAGTATAAAATAGGGTTAAAGTGGTTAAACTGTTCCTTGTGTTGCTGTGGACCACCTGGAATTCCCTCAAGGACCCCAGGGGGTACCCAGACCACACTTTAAGAACCACTTCTCTAAAGATATGACACACATATTATTGTAATTTAAATCCTATATTATACAATTGTAGAATTGAAGAAAACAAGAAAAAGTTATTTTGCGCAAACATATCGGCACTCAAATGTGCCTAAGAGTGCTCTTGAGTGTGTGTAGATTCTGTTCTTACCCAAGAACAAATCACAGCTAAGAAAACATTGGGGACACTCATTGAGCCTAACGCCATTACCGTGCTGTTTGGTATTTCCCAACTGCCTCTGTCTAGATCTCAAGCAGATTTGATAGCCTTTGTAACACTGCTGGCAAGACGCCTAATACTTATGAGATGGAAATCGTCAATTCCACCTTCCCATACTCAATGGATAAGAGACATTTTTAATAACTTACAACTTGAGAAAATTAGATACACATTGAGAGGCTCTGTTAGAAGATTCCACGATATATGGGACCCCTTCCTGGTTTACACAGACAGAATTACTTTCCCGGCCATTGAATACCACTGAACTTGTTATTAATGTGCAGAAAAACCAATAAAACAAAGTTTAAAAATTAAATTAAGAAAACATTGGGTAAGTGGGTCCGAAGAACAAATTTCCTCTTAAGAACGGTGGGTGAATGAGGCCCTATGTTTCACTCTTCAGAGATTCTCCCCTCTTCTCTATTCTGTTTTGGATACAGACTTTAAATACAACATCTCTATAATAGTGTACTGTCTCACTGGGAGGGGGCTTTCACGCGCCCTCTGGGTACAAACGCCTGAGGCAGTTTATGACTTTGCTACAATGCAGAACAACTGTAAAACACATTTGCCTGGAGGATGTTTCAGCTCTTAATGCAAGATGCTTTTCAACATCCGTGCGGTGCGACAATTGACCCTTCTCAGAGCACCATTACCTTGACCTCTGACCTGTTCTTGCATCCTCTCTGTTGATGTAACAGTGCATCCATTCCATGTCTTTTTCCTACTCTCTCTCTCTCTCTCTCTCTCTCTCTCTCTCTCTCTCTCTCTCTCTCTCTCTCTCTCTCTCTCTCTCTGTGTGTTTGTGTTGGAAGTCCAGCAACACATTAGCACTTTGCTTGCAGATGGTGTGGTTTAATTGTGCAGGCATTCTGCTGCTCTGCAACTTTCCCTCCTTCCAACACCGTATTCCGGACTGAACAGATGATCGTGGCCTCTGGATTCTCTTGACAGTCCAAAAGGCTCTAGAGGATGTTCTCATTAACAGGACTTGTCAGAGCAACCTGCTAGCACTGCTAATTTATTTCTCCCTTTGCACAACACACATAAGTGTTAGTGGACCCCCCCCCCCCCCCCCACACACACACACACACACACACACACACACACACACACGCCACACATGGCTCCACGGTCGACTCCTGCTAGACTGCACAACAATTAGCTCCAATATGTCTAGTCGCGCACCCCTGTGTGTGCTTTTGTCTATGGATGTGCATGTGTTTGTGTGTGTAACAGGAGGCTTGTTTTGATGGAAGTGATGGATGGTGCACCTGTCACTATTAGTTTTTCTGGGAGCCTGCCTGCCTCCGGTTGCATGTCGCTGTGATCCCTTCGTGCATGTGTGTGTGCGTGCGTGCGTGCGTGCGTGCGTGCGTGCGTGCGTGCGTGCGTGCGTGCGTGCGTGCGTGCGTGCGTGCGTGCGTGCGTGCGTGCGTGCGTGCGTGCGTGCGTGCGTGCGTGCGTGTGTGTGTGTGTGCGTACACACCTGCATGTACGAGTGTGTGTTCACACACCTGCATGTACGAGTGTTACCTACAGTAACAGGTTTAATGGAGATAATTATTATCTATAGTCCTCGGGGTCTCCCGCATTTTTTTTTCAGCTTGAGCAGGGCAATGACGGAAGCATGGCAGCAGGTCTTTGGGAGCTTAGACCTCTGGAAGCACGACGAGAAGAATGTTATTGAACCAGATGTTGTTGTGCTCTCGTAGATGACAAACTCTGGATGGGTGTTGTCTCGGCTGGTGCCTTATCCGGGTTGAGTTTGCTGATGGCAGCACTGCCAGCACTGAGTGAGTGAAGTACATTGACTCAACAACCTCAGTCCACGTGGGATGGTTTTCTTTGCTGCACCTATACAGTATTCTGCGACTGCGTGTGTGGCATCCACATGAGCAGATTCTTGGTCTAGGATACTGGCTGTTTAAAATGTAAAGGTCTATGCAGCAAATGCCTGCCATTTAGCCTTCTGGAAGTTCCATCTCTTGACTGGTTTGCCTGCTACTGGCTGCATGGTCCTTTGATGATGATCTCTGTATCTGAATGGGGGAACCTGTCAATAACATGTCAGGCAGCTCTTCGATTGTGTGGCGACATTGGTTTCAAAAGAGCACCAGCTCTTTGCGGGGAAGGCCATGTGGAGGCTGTCCAAGTATGTGCTCGTATATACGTCCGTTCGCCGTCGTTCATCTCATTCACTCATTCAGAGTCATGGTCTTGGTTTGGTTTGTGACTCTTTTTTATTTTTTATTACATTTTTATCCCACGATTTTGTAACCCAATTTTTTACACCCAGTGCCAATTGTCTATGTAATCCTGGGCACTACCTTCAACTGCCAACCGAGGGAGGCCAGGGCCGAGCTCATGCCTCCTTCAATGCATGAGAGCCAACTGACCTTCTTGTCACCTGACAGGGGAGAGTTTCCCTGGTTGGACGTAGCGCGTGGAAGGAACACGTTATTCCAACCAGTTCCTTTCCCCTCCATCAGGCGCCCCGGCTGGCCAGGGGGAGGCAGTATAGTGACCAGGATTACTGCATGTTTTTGTGAGGGTACATACACTAGGGAACACAGGGAGAACATGCAAACTGGTTTGTGACTCTTAATCTTAATTGTACCTCTCCTGTGTTTAGTTCTCACTGCTGATATGACAACTGAATATTCCTCCAGGGATCAATAAAGGTTGATCTTATCTTAAAACACTCAGGCATGCAGTCATGCTCAGGGATTTGCTTTGTTAATGCCTACAAGCCTGAGGAAACGTTTACCTGACAGTCTTAAAACCCATTGATTACCTCTGCATAGCCCACTTACGTTGCCTACATACAGTACAGCTCGATAATGGGAATGCACGCACGCACTCACACACATACACAAACACAAACACAAACACAAACACACACACACACACACACACACACACACACACACACACACACACACACACACACACACACACACAAAATTAATTCAGGATCTCAAGCTGAAGTTTAATTTTCTCCAACAAGTAGTCCTGATGACCATTACAGTATCACTTTGTAATTACAGTTTCAACGCTGGCAGCATTGTAATGACATCTCTCCCTGTGGGTGTTGGTTTTTCCAATAAATTGTACACCTTCATGCAGTTTCATCTTCAAAAAGGAAATCGTTTCACAAACCAAAAACATTGAAAGTGTGACATTTAATGGGACAGACTAATTGTTAGACTGGCTTTGAATTGCTCTAGCTCTGCTTTCAGTAGTTTTAACCATTTGTTGAACTTCCATTCCTTTTCTGTCTGAGAAAAACTTTGGAAGCACTAATTACATGGCAATAGTCCAGTCCACTCCCAGTCCCTTTGTAGCAAGGATTACAGCCTAATGACCACATGGTTCCAGGAGGAATGGTAGGCTACTGTAATGTGTACTAGTGGATGGTTTTGAGAAAGAAGTTTATTTATTTATTTATTTGGTTCTGTGCCAATGAAAGCTCAAAACATTTTCTAAAAGATGTGATGAATAGATGTTGATTAGATTTCAGAAATACAGCCTCTATTTCCGCTGCCGGTCGGGGAAAACAATTTAATGTTGTCTGTTTCCTCTACGGCAGCATGCGAGAACAACGTGAAAATTATTTTGTCCTTTGAACACGGCTCACTTGCTGCTCCAAGACAAACATTTCTCTGGAAAAAATAAATGGAAAGAAGCCAAAATGCTGAATCATTTTTGTTTTGTTGACAAATGCAATGGTCTGCATTTCTATAGCTCCTCTATCCAAAGTATATTGCTGTTTCCTTATGCCTGTGTTTTTCAATCCCCCCTCCTCTGTTCTCTACAGGGGGGACTGTTTGACGACTGGGATCTCACCCAGTGGGGGGGTTGGGGTGATGGATATCAGGGATGGAAAGGACAGACTCTCACACACACACACACACACACACACACACACACACACACACACACACACACACACACACACACACACACACACACACACACACACACACACACACACACACACACACACACACACACACACACACACACACACACACAGTACAGTACGGTACAAACACAGTACACACACTGACCTTGAGACTTGGTGGTTCCAGGGAGGAAACAGGCAGACGGTTGGGGGGGGAGGGGGAGAGAGAGGGAGGGCAAGCGAGAAAGATTTGAATGTGTGAAAACAAACCCAAATCCTGGGAGGTCCAGACACGCTGGAAAAGTGCTTAGAGCGGCAGAACGTCTCTCTCTCTCTAAGTGAAACACTAGACAGCCGTCCTCCCTCCCTCTCTCTCTCCAGCCCTCCTCACATCACCTCCACATTAACATTACCACCACCTCCTCTTCCTCCTCGCACCCAGGACGCAGGACCATCAGTCCAGGAGACGCCTGGGGTGTTGTTCACGCACGCACGCACGCACTGGCCTCTTGTCATGGTCTATTTTACTCCTGCAGCACTTTGTTAAGTCGTTTTTCAGCCATGCGGTCAGACTGTATCGGATCTCTCATGAGGCCCTTGGCATCCCTGTCAGTGTGGGCCCTACAGTAAGTGATATGGGATCTGGGGGGGGGGTGGGGGCAGTTGGAGTCGAGGGAAAGCTAACCTATATGGTGCATATCAAATCCATCATAGAATTTGTACGCTATTGATCCTGAAAACGTGATGAACGGCAACTGCCATGGTGCTTCGCGCTCCCCACCCCTTCACTCCCCACACACAACCAATAGCCGCAGAAAGGCAGGTTAAAAGGCCAAATTGAATGAATTGGAGTCAGGGCGGCTACGTTGAAACGAGAGGAGCATGGGGATATGGGCTGTGGTTTGCTGTGCAAATACTTTCTTTTGCTGTGTGTGTGTGTGTGTGTGTGTGTGTGTGTGTGTGTGTGTGTGTGTGTGTGTGTGTGTGTGTGTGTGTGTGTGTGTGTGTGTGTGTGTGTGTGTGTGTGTGTGTGTGTGTGTGTGTGTGTGTGTGTGTGTGTGTGTGTGTGTGTGCGTGCGTGCGTGCGTGCGTGCGTGCGTGCGTGCGTGCGTGCGTGCGTGCGTGCGACTATGCAGTGCTTGTGTAATCCCAAAGCAGCAAAACTCATTGTCCAAACATTCAGATGGATAGGACTAGAGACGTGTTCTCATGAGCATAATGTTTTGATTCCCATACACCATCCATACTGTAACACACACTATTGTGATTCACATAAGCCATCCATACTGTAAGACAGGCTATTGTGAACAAATATTTAGGATGACTTTCTTGTCTGTTTTCTGCTTTTGCAAAGGGACTTTACTCTTCCAGGGAAAAGCTCTACAATTGCCCCTCCCCCGATATCTCTTTCTCTGTCTAAATTCTTCTCTGACTACCCCATCCTGTTTTTAATTCATCTGCACAAACACCCAAGGTAGATAATTAAAACAGCACAGAGCACAAGCAGAGCACAAGCAATTGATTATTTGATTTGTCTATGATTCTTTTTAATCACTGGGATGTGATTTACTATAAGCACTATGGGAGCATGTGAGAATAGGTCTCAGGAGATCTTATGCTTGTGTGCTTGTTTAGACAAATACTAATCTGTCATTAGAGACACTAGACCGGTGCCCGGCCTACTCGGGAACGATGCAAAGTAGAAAACGATGCAAGTTGGGAATGCCCCACCCAGTTATGCGTCACCTGTTGTACCAATTGTCAGAGTACCTGTTGTACCCGTCTGTCTATCTGTGACCCTCTTATGGAGATCTCTGTCTCTACCGGTCTGCCTGTGAGCCGTTTATGCCCATATATGGAGATCTCTGTATCTGTCTGTCCTTGTCTCTTTTATGCCAATATATGGAGATACTTGATGTCATCAGCATATGGCCATATCGGTCGGATTGACAGTTCTGGACAACCATATCTGAATATATGCCTATATATGGAAATATCGGTTGGATCGCGGTTCTGAGCAACCGCCTATCTGACCGACTCATTGTGTATTGTATTTCTTTTTTTCTTTTGGCTCACACATTTTGGGGCTTGTTTCAGAATGGGGGAGTGGATGTCAAATCCCTTTCATGGCCCTCGGGGAGAAATGGAGCGGTGTACTAGGCTCCCTGTTGGGCAGCAGAGATTGGCTTCACATACAGTACACCTCCAACTCATAGCATCCATCAGGTGTGTTTTCACTCCATCTGTGATCCATCCATGCTGGACAAGTGATGCTGCTGGCAATAGTCAGGCAGTCACCAAGCCTAGTACTCTGCTCTGATTAGGCTGCATTAGACTCTACCCAGACCCATCCCTCTTTGCAGTTCTCTATCTGTCTGTCTCTGTTGCTGTTCTCTCTCCAACCTCTTTCATGCCATCCATCCATCTATCTCTCCATCTGTCTCAGTCTCTCGGGAGGCCAGCCCAATTAACCTGTTTAAACAGCCATCTGAAGGTCCCATCCATTCTAATGTGTTAAAAAGAGAGAGAGAGACTGTCCGTTCCAGGATGAACCAGATACCCCCCACCACACCCCCACCCCCCCCCCCCCCCACACACACACACACACACACACACACACACACACACACACACACACACACACACACACACACACACACACACACACACACACTCACTATCATCTCACTTACTCTTCCAAGCCCGCTTTCCTTCTAAAGGAGTTAGAGAGTCACAGCCGCTGCTAACCTTCTTGTCGAGAGAGAGAGAGAGAGAGAGAGAGAGAGAGAGAGAGAGAGAGAGAGAGAGAGAGAGAGAGAGAGAGAGAGAGAGAGAGAGAGAGAGAGAGAGAGAGAGAGAGAGAGAGAGAGAGAGAGAGAGAGAGAGAGAGAGAGGTAAGAAAGAAAAGCAGGAGTGATAGAAGCACCTTATGCAACCTCCTTCACCTTATGCAGCAGGCCTCCATGTGAGAAGCCCATTCTAACCATCTATTGATAGATAAGGAAGAGGAAGTTCCTGCCCTGTGGGAGCAGGCATGTTTCAGCGGTGCAATATGTGCCATCTTTGACTGGCCAGAGGACAGAGGGCTAGGCTATAGCCACTCCACATGCTGTCTGTGGTGTTTGTCAGATCAATGCAGAGTGTGGACCCACTGCTCTCAGCTTTACCTGCAGCACCGGCCCTTTGGCTTAACTGCTTAGTTGCGGACAATTTTTTATAATCACTCTGGTATTATTGACCCAACCATTGAAAGTGGGGCTATTTGGAAGTGCATGCATGTGTGTTCATGTACATTTGTGTGTGTGTGTGTGTGTGTGTGTGTGTGTGTGTGTGTGTGTGTGTGTGTGTGTGTGTGTGTGTGTGTGTGTGTGTGTGTGTGTGTGTGTGTGGTGTGTGTGTGTGTGTGTGTGTGTGTGTGTGTGTGTGTGTGTGTGTGTGTGTGTGTGTGTGTGTGTGAAAAATGTGAAGATGTGAATGATTGGACGAGAGAGAACGAGAGAGAGAGACATAATGTACTTAGAGATTTAATGATTTACCCTACTAGTAATACAGCTTGTTTTGTGCTGGACTTTTACTTCCATTTTGCTAATGCAACCTAACTTTTTAATCTCTCTTTGCATGAGCCACCCAAACACCCACACACCCCAAACAATCTGAACCTAATCTCCTTATCTGGTTCCAACAACGAGGAACAGGGAAAGCATTAGACAAGTAACGGTGACAAACATAAGTGTCAGGAACCAATGGTTGTTGTTGTTGTTGTAAGAAATCTGAAAAAATAAAAAGCAGACAGGTGAATAGAGATGTTTCTGTCTCTAGTTCAGGACACACAGGTTTAGTTTAGTTTAGTTTATTACGGATCCCCATTAGTCCTCACCACAGTGAAGACTATTCTTCCTGGGGTCCAAACATTCACACTTTACAATACAATTAAAACATAATACAATGTAATTCTACATCCCCTCTGCATACACAAGAAGTTTACAGAGTGTTATTGGAGGCCTTATATTCTGATCTGAGTGGCTTTCGGCTTCAGAGAAAAAGCTACTATTGTGCTTACAGATGCAGTGCATTGAGCACGGACAGCCTCATGGCCAGAGGAGCTCATTCCGAGCAGGCCTTCCCAGGCAGTCGCCTGGGGCCCCTGCCACTATGGGCCAACCGAAGGCCACCAAACTTTTACCCGTGTGGCGACGCACACTCGCACAGTGACCCAATAGTATCCGTGTACAGCAACATGCCTTTGAAATTACTCTCTGTAGGAAACCTCCCTAAAGGGGCCCTTGTGGTCCGCGTGTGAATAAAACAATGGTGATTGCCTTCAAACGGTTGGTGCGAGGTAATTAATCACACCTGTCAATGGTGCAATACATTATGCAGCTATTGAAGGAAGTTTTCAACTTTTCATATGTTCAGTGCTGCAGTTAATGTGACCCAGTCACGTATAGAGAATGTTGTCCACGTGAAGCTTGTGGAAAAGTGGAGCGATTTTACTAAATACACGTTTTCTGCCACAACTCTCAAATGGATATGAAACTAAATGACCAGAGCTGACCACAAGTCGTAACAATTAATTATTGTGTGAGTACATATGCAGCGCTACAAGCCGCGCGATGACTTGTTAGGGTATGACAGTAATCTATGGCTGTGTGTAATACATGATACTGTATGTATGTAATATCACAGCTATTCTAGGGCTAGGCTAATATATATGGTGAGAAGTTACTATAATATAACTGTAAAGGCCCCCCAATAATCTGAAAAAAGGCTCAATGTGTATGTGTAAAGCGCACCCCATTATGTGGGGGTCCTTGAGGGCTTTTGGGGGGGCCCTTTACACATACACACACATTGAGGGCCCTGGGAATCTTCGCCTAGGGCCCCCACAGATTCTAGGATTGCCCCTGCTCATGGCGATAGAACAAGGAGCAGGATTTGCTCGCGCTAGTGGAAGTCTCGCTTGAGGGCCCACAGGGTGAGAACCGGCCGCAAGGCCGTGTTGAGTTACAGCCCTTCGGCCCAAGGTTGCCGTCTAGACATTCTAAACCCTGAGAGACGAGGCTGGCTCATTGATGGGTTGGGAGGAGGTCAGGTTAGAGCGAACATAAGGGGCGAGGGAGGTCGAGGTAGAACAGTCCTAAGGTCAAGTACACGAGCCAAGCTTAGCAATTATTCAACTCTTCATGGAGTATGGGAGATGCTGCTAAGCCAAGAAGCCCCTGAGAATACCAGAAAAATCTATTTCTCACTATATTTTCTATTGCTTGGCTTCACCACCTTAATTGTCTCCGCCAGGCCGAAAGGCATGGCGAGAGAGTATGTTTTGCCCCCTGTCTGTCCGTCCGTGTGTGTGTGTCCGTCCGTGTGTCCGTCCTGTCTGTGTGTTAGCAGCTAATCTCTGGCACCGTTGGCCCGGTCGCTGCAAAACTGTGCACACACACTCCCTGGATGCCAATTCAGAACCTCTGCCCCACATTTTTCACATGGGCCTGTTATAGCGCCACCTGGAGGCCGATGTGTGCAAAACACATGTTTTCCCATTACTCCTACAGCTTTTAATTAAACGTCATGCAAATCGGTACACAGTATCTCTATAGTCATGTGATCAACCCGGATCTGTTCAATTTCCCATATTCCATCCTCATTGGCTAAGGTTGGCTTCCAAAGTTTGCAGGATTGGTTAGTTTTGAACAAACTGCCTCAAATCATGAACGCAGCTTGCCATTTCCATAAAATTGCACACGCACATTCCCACTAGGCCGAGGAAGAAATGTCACACACAACTTTTCAAATCAGCCTCATGGTGGCGCTATAACAGGCCAATTTGCATTTTTAACTATAACTGCACCGATCTGCGTGAAACTTTGCACGCATACTCCCTAGAGGCCAAGGAAAAACATCTGCACTGCATTTTTCACATCTGCTTTTTACAGCGCCACCAGGAGGCCGACTTATGTCAATAACATTTTTGGATATTAATCCTTCAGATTTTATCCAAACATCACGCAAATCGGTACACAGTATCTCTATAGTCATGTGATCAAGACGCATCTGTCCGATATTTCATATTCCATCCTGATTGGCTAAGGTTGGCTTCCAAAATTTGCAGGATTGGTCAGTTTTGAACAAAATGTCTCAAATCATGAAAGCAGCTTGCGATTTCCGTGAAAATTTGCACGCATATTCCCACTAGGCCGCGGAAGAAATGCCACCCTTTTTACATTGCCCTGTTATAGTGCCACCAGCAGGTCTACTTTAGCAAAACACATTTTTGCAACAAAATGCCTCAAATCATGAATGCACGCACATTCCCACTAGGCAGAGGAAGAAATGCCACCCTTTTCACATTGGCCTATTATAGCGCCACCAGGAGGCCACAATAACCTACCTGACCTGGCGGAGACCTGTGCTCTTCTAGTTTTTCATGTAATTTCTGTAGAAGATAAGACTTTTTAGTGTGTGGGGAGGTTACAGATGTAGACATTTTCTTGATTTCCTTTTCCACATATCCAGAGTTAGTAGTGTGTGTTTCCGATGAGATGCGATGCGAGAGTGCGGCCTAAGCAACACCAATTCCTTAATCACTGCCCTCCACACCCTCCTAGTATCAGGGTCTTGAGCTCTACAGTGTTGTTAGCTAAGCTGTCACGCCGCAATGCATCTACGTTGGTGCGTGGTCATCTACGTGGTGCGTGGTCAAAGCCAAGCGCATCATCAAGGACAAGCACCACCCAAGTCACAGACTGTTCAAACCCCTACAACGACCGCGACCGGGCAAGGGGCTCTACCGCAGTATCAAGAGTTCCACCACTAGGTACTGGTGCAGTTTTAATCCGGCTGCTGTCAGAATGCTGAATGGGGCATAAGCCTGAATGAGGCATAGGCCTTGTTCAGCAGCCTGACAACAGGCGGTGCAGACTTTTCTGGCTCTTCCTGAACACACCTGTGGATTATACCAGGGACGATGACTTGGACTTAGCTCCCCCTCGGACACACCTGTGGACTACACCAGGTACAAATGACTTTTTGTTGCACTCCCTCATGGAGCTACTTGCGGATTATACTAGGGTCAGTCCACCCTAGGTGGACACGCACTGACCTTTTGCACCTTAATCCCATGTATAACGCACTGACTTTTTTTTGTCTTTTTATTGTGCTCTTTTCCTCTAAGCACCTTAACGTCCATATGTATATCATGCACAGTATACATACATTGCTGCTATGCTCAGGCACCTTAGTTTTTTTTTGTTTTTTATTATCTCAGGTACTTTGTAAATATGTAGATAACTTGTCTGGCCTTCTGTTGCTCTCTTGTTTTGATCTCCTTCCCACTTGCCCCCCCCCCTTTTCTTTCTATGGAAACTAACGTTGCGATGGGAACGATGTACAAAAACGAATTTCACCCACTTTTTTACCTTGTAAACCTGTGATGTGACAATAAAACTGGCTTTGCCCTGGGTTGGCTCCCACAGTGTCAGTTTGCTTGCCACTAGTTCCGGTTGCCTGACGCAGTGCCCTGCCAGCCTCGTCCTCTTCTCTCTGACTTTGTCTGTGACCCGTGGTAGGTCCCCGTAGAGGACCACATTTCTGATGTGGTCCGTTCATGTGAGCACCGTCCCGTCGGCAGTGGCATTGATTCTGTACTCCGCGTTAGCTGTCAATACTTTTGTTTTCTTGGTATTGAGCTTGAGGCCGATCTTCCTGCACCCCATTTCTACTGTCAGTAGTAGTTCCTTTCCTTTCTTTGCTGTGTCCGAGACTAGGGCTAATGTAATCTGCGCAGTCGAGGTCAGTAATCATGACTACGCAGATGATGCATGGGATGTTTCCATGGAGGTTCATATCAGCTATGGTTGGAGTCAGTAGTGTTTGTATCCATGGAGGTTCCATGACTTCACTTAGAGTTTGATTCACTCCCTGCTCAGACGTCCTAATGGGCTTTTACACTGCGCCACTTTAATGATTCTGTGTAATTAAGGGACGTAGATATAGATATATTTATTTATACAGAGTGCAGGGCGATGCTTTTCCCCAGGGAATGAAGAGTGCTTATTGAATAGAGATAATCGTTATCATTAACATGGATCTTGTAGGACCCACCGTTATTTGTCATTTCACTTTATATTGAATTAAAATGTATTGTTTTCTCGATGCAATGAGGGCACATTGAAGTATGCTGCCTGTGTGTGTGTGTGTGTGTGTGTGTGTGTGTGTGTGTGTGTGTGTGTGTGTGTGTGTGTGTGTGTGTGTGTGTGTGTGTGTGTGTGTGTGTGTGTGTGTGTGTGTGTGTGTGTGTGTGTGTGTGTGTGTGTGTGTGTGTGTGTGTGTGTGTGTGTGTGTTTATGTGGTATTGTGCTTGCTTAGATGCCTTACTTCAATTCACTTGTCTGTATGGTTCTTTTTCTTCATAGTTTCTGAATCTCTCTCTCTCTCTCTCTCTCTCTCTCTCTCTCTCTCTCTCTCTCTCTCTGCAGTGAAGTTTGATGACTGCATGGGGAACAATGGAGTGGTTTTCAAGAGCAGCGATCCCAGCTTCAGCGTGCGGACGGATGGATCAATCTATACTCAGCTAGACGCCGCCAGCCTGGATGAACTTGTCCAGTTCAAGCTGACCGCCAGCGATCTGCAAAAACACTTGTGGGAGACCGTGGTGCAGCTGGCCCTGATTGACCTGCCTTTACCCCAACAGAATGGCAATGAGGTGGGCTAAGTTCACACGCATCTGTACACGCCACACACTTGCATACACACGTACGAATGGTGGTTATCATCTGTTGCAGTGGTGTCATCGTAAAAACAAAGCATTATATAAAATGGAGAGACAGACAGACAGACAGACAGACAGACATAAGGCTAGCACATGGATCAGAGTGATGGAATCATCCTGCCACTGTGGGAGCTAGAGTACCTTCATTGGATTCATTGGAAAGATGATGGTTAATTGGACTAGATAAAAAACACCCTTCGGATGTTTGGCCCCTTCCTACCTGAAAGCCCCCATATCACCCACACCCCCCATACCCCCCTCTTCCAAGTAGTTCCTACATGAAAGCCACCCATACCCCCCACCCTCCAAGCAGTTCCTACCCAGATGTCATGAGAAAAAATGGAAGCGTGAGTTGTAATAGCTCTTATAGCCTTCAAAGTTGCCCTTAATTATGTTTGCATTTGTCATCTTATAGAAGTTACCATTGTGATCACATGCTCTGACACTCCTCATACAGCATTTACTTAACAACCAGAAAAATATGAGACACTTTTGCAGTTTTCCTCTAAGTACCATAGAAGCCCATCCCAAATCTACTTAAACCACTGGTAACTCTATATGAGATACTTCCTCCCTAAGCAAACATTAGCAATCATTGAGCAAGAAATGTTGTGGCTCAAATTATCAGTTTTGTGCATGAACGGACTAAAAGAGCACGTTCTTTAAATGAGCTCATGTTTTTGGTCAACGGTCAACTAAACGTATCCATTTGCAACTAATGAATGTGACCGTGAGTGTCGTTAACTCCAGTGAGAGTTACTGTAATCATGCTCACTGTTGCAGCTGGTGAATAAAGGCGTTAGAGATTGTGGTCTTATCTAAACACTAAGAAAGGCAATGAATGGGGGCTGGGGATGGATGGGTAGGAGGTAGTTTATTTATACAGCAAAACAGTTGCTCGCTGCAGCCCATAAAACTAAAATTAAACGCAAGTGAACTAGTTAATTGCCTGGGACTGTGAACTTAGTTTATAATTCAAATTGAAAGTTCAAAATCAAAAATTGTGAACTGAACTTTAAGCTAGCTTTTGTAAAGTGTGAACTTGCACAGCACTGCAAACAAAAAATTTGCCACAAAAACTGAATATTTTGTTAGGTTAAAGATGCAATAAGTGATATTTTTGGTTTTACATAAGCTCTATTTTCTGGTAGTAATTACCGTAAATCCTCTTATAGTAGCCCGGGCTTGTATTTGCTTCAACTGTAGTGGGTACCGGGCTTTTATTGAAAGGAGGCAAGTATAAGAGAGAGGCCTATATTTCCATTTTTCAAACAGACCAGAATGAAAAAATCAACATTTTGTGTAAGTTTGAACCCAGTAAAATGTACTGGGTTCATTTATTGAAACCAAGTACTGTATGAAATAAACAGTGCATTTACAGGTCATTTAAACTTGTTCAAAGTTAAATCAAGTAACTTTACCTGAGTAAAATAGTGCAATCACAACTGGTATAAACAATTCTGAGGTAGTCTTACTCTCTTGGTAAACATTAACACCATACCATTTATATGGTATTTACTGCACAGCCAGCATACTGTATAACAAAAACAAAATATACCTTATTGCCTATGGTAAATACCATAAAAAACTTCCTCTTTAAACTTAACGTCAAACTTGCGCCTGTGTTTAGCCGTAGTACCTGTCGTCGCCATGCTTTCTCTACTGTTGTGTTTTGTTGTGATGTCGTGTGCGCGTCCCATTTACCGGTAAGGAAGTATGGGGTCACGGGCGGTTCACGGGGTATTTTAGTAAACAGCGCCCTCTAAGGACTTGAAAAAAAAGTAGAGAAAAAAAAAAGGCTTGTAATTCAGGCTCGGCTTGTAATGGAAGGGAGGCTTTTAAGTGCTTTTTTCAACAGCGCCCCCGGTCATTAATAGAGAGACGGCTTTTAATTGAATAGAGGTTACTATTAGAGGATTTACGGTATTCATTTCAAACCATAATTTATACTCGAAAGACATTGAGGTTGCTCTCATTTTCAGTGTCGTCGAGATACCTCACAGTATTTTCACATCAATATTCATATCAATGATAAAACAAAACAAAACCGAAACAATTTTCCACTATCGTCTCTTCAACTCTTTAATAAACAGAAAATAATGTTTATGGTTGGTCACCAATTTCATCCAATCAGGAGAAAGAAACCACTTATCAGCTTAAAATTTATAGTGCTCCAATTCCAATTGTCTTTTTTATTATTTTATTTTTTACTTTTTTTCATCACTTGTTTATCCTGTAATCCTGAGTTGTCTCTCTTGATTGGATGAAATTTGGTAAAATAAATGTTTAGGTCAGACATTTATTTTCTGATTGCTAACGAGCTGGAGAGAAACCCCTGTTCGCACTCTCTAGCAATTATTACTATCAGAATATAGAGCTATTATTATCATCATTTTATTATCATTATGTTTAAGTGTTCTGTGTCTCTAAAGCGTGCGGTGGAAAGTCAGAGTCTGGCATCACTCAGGTAATCTGAGAAAGAGATTATGAAGTCAGTTCTGATCTTGTTCTAGCGTGAACATGTCCGGTTAGACTTTTGCATTTCCACAGCATCATCTCTGAGACACAGATTAAGGAGACAGAAATGGTATCATAATCTACACCATGGATGAACACTTTTGTCAACAAATGTGCATTGTAATGCCATCATTATTACACCACATACAATCAAGACAGATATCGATTGATTTTAGACTTCTAAACTGTACTGCCGTCCACCATCTGTAAGATAACTGAGATAACTGGCAAAGATTATATAAAGTTATACCTTTTATGATGCCAATATGTTCCGTAAAACAATTTCCTGGTACCACCTAGTTTGGTTTGTCGGACAGTATTGAAACAGTGGAAGTTGTCTATGTTAGATAATTAGGTAATTTTCTGCTAAATTCATGTGCAGTATCCATGGACAAAAGGAAAGAGAAAAAACTAAACAAAACCCTGAACAGATGGTCAATACAAAGTGGTTAGTGTGGAGAGTAAAGTACACCAGCTTGTACACCAGCCAGCTTTGGAGTGGCAAAGATACACGTTGGAGGTAGAGTTGGAGGATAGCCCAAGAATGTGTTTGGTGGAAGGATCAAATGAGTGTGTTTTCTAAAGTTACATCCAGGTATTTAGGCTCCCTGGAGTTTTTGTGTATTGTTACTATGAATGGATAAAGTCATGTAATTTTGCTGATCACAGATGATAATTATTATTTATTAATAATATTTATTATAATTATTATTTTTTAATTATAAAAATATCGACCACCAAATATAATGCTTGCTCCCTTCTTGGCAATGGCTTCAGTCTACACAGTAAAGTCATCAGTGTTAATTAAATTATTAAATCATTAGTTAGTTAGATGGGGTAAGACTTTATATTAAGGTCGGGTCTATAATGCATTATAGTCACATTTATAATGCATTATAGTGCATCATATTGCATTAAAATGCACTTATAATGCTTCATTATAAGGTTATAAATGTTTATAATTATGCATAACAACTTATAAAAAATACACTTTATAACTAGCTAATATGTACTTATAATGTGCTGTCCCACTGAGCTTATAATGCATTATGACCGGCACTTATAATACTTTATAAACCTTGTTATAAGTGTTCATACATGATTATAAACATTTATAACAAGTGTTATAATGCTTCATTAGCGCATTATAATGCATTATAGACCCGACCTTTAAGTAAAGGTTCCATTTGAACACTCACAGAGTTCTCAGGTTCTTACTGTGTGATCTGTGGTCTCAGCATGCTAAGGGCTACAAAGTTCTACAAAGCAGTTTGTAGAACAAGGTCAATAGGTGGCGCTGTTACTGCAGCTGAAGTGATGTGAAATGATAGAGGATCATTTTGTCAACACTGTGGACAGACAGTGTGTGAAGCAGACCAGATGCTGAGGAGACAAACACACTGATAGAGGGTCAGGGGTGACAGCATGCATCATGCGCTACATCACTGTATAAACTGGAAGGGAGGGAGGGAGGGAGGGAGAGAGAGAGAGCGAGAGAGATGAAATCAGGATGCTGAAACACAATTTGATGTTTCATTATGGAAATGGCGTTTTGTGTACGGCATGCTCTGTTGAATAATAACTTCCAGATGTCTGGGTTGCCAGGGGCTGGCTGATATCAAAGCGTGAGGGGTTTGGGGAGTCTGTGGCAGGGAGGGGAAGAACCGGGACCAGAGCCAGCTGGCTGAGGCTGATGGCACCAGAGCTGTGGGCCGCATCTATTTCACACTCACTGACTCCTGTTCACATAGCGTATCTCTGTGTGTGTGTGTGTGTGTGTGTGTGTGTGTGTGTGTGTGTGTGTGTGTGTGTGTGTGTGTGTGTGTGTGTGTGTGTGTGTGTGTGTGTGTGTTGAGTGATGCACAACATCTTTTATTAAGACAATGTTTGTGCTGATGTCCGTCGCTGCAAATGAGATGTGTGTGCGTGGTTGTGTCTCTGTTGAGTGTAAAACGTATATTTGAAGCCTGTCTGAATTTCATGTGCACTGAGGACAGGGTATTGTATGTGCTTGCATGCATGCTTGCTCGAACTGTGTGTGTGTGTGTGTGTGTGTGTGTGTGTGTGTGTGTGTGTGTGTGTGTGTGTGTGCGTGTGCGTGTGTGTGTGTGTCTGTTTATCTGTCTGTGTGTGTGGGCTGGAATGAAATAACAGGCTGGAAATATCCATTAAGCCGTTGTTCCACATTCTAATTCTGAGCCTAGAACTCGTCCTCAGCAAAACAGCAGTGTGTTATAGGGCATTCACGAATAGTGATTTTTAGCATTCGAATTATTCGACCTATAAGTATTCGAATATTCGATTAATCGATTTGATTATAAAAAATAAAACAAATTTAAAAAAAAAAGTTCAATGGCATTGACGACTCGACTCAAGGAATGCGAGTTGACGTCACACCAGAGCTCACAGCTGCGTGTCTGCTGTAGAAAAGCCACTGGAAAAAAAAAGTAAAATAAAATTTTAAAAAAACTATTTTTTTTCTTTTTTTTAATAGAATAATCGACTTTGATGTACAGTGGTCGAATAGTGGTTTGATAGTCGAATATTCGAATATTCGATTATTCTGTTAATGCCCTAGTGTGTTATTTATCAATTGAAATGATTTATTATTATTAATTTCTGCTTAAAATGTTCATGTGTGGTTGTTTCACTTTAACTTTTTCTCTCAACACACGCACGAGCACAATCACAAGCGACGTTGTGTGTGTGAGACAGAGTGAAAGAGAGAGTCAGAAACAGAGAGAGTGGTTGGCTTTGATCAGAATTCCAGTATAGCAGCAGCACCATGGTTGGTGAAAAGCCCAGACCCCAACCCCCTCAGGCAGTGGTGGGCTCAGGTCTCTCTCTCTCTCTCTCTCTCTCTCTCTCTCTCTCTCTCTCTCTCTCTCTCTCTCTCTCTCTCTCTCTCTCTCTCTCCCCCCGCCCTCAGGGAACCCATTAGTACCTAGTACTATTAGTATGTGCAGATGAAAGGATGTGGAGCATGACTTATTTAGACAAGGAGAGATTCGGAGGGGGGTCGTCACATCTGCTTCTGACAGCCCTGTTCCTCACCCCCCCCCTCACTCCACCCGTACGTAACTTTCTCTTCACCTCGGTCACCCCAATCACACCACCTGTAGTAAGAAGTGGGACAGCCGGCCCCCTGCAGACAGACAAGCCCACGAAGCCCCTCTTCTAGACAAAAATTGAAAAATATTTGTCCAAATTCAACTGAACATCTGTCTCCTCCCGCACCATCTGACTTAACCCGTTTGAATGCGGGGTTAAGTGGCACACAGGCTGTTTGCACGTTGCGCTCGACTGAACGTTCCAGCGAGGGGTTGTTTCTCCTGAACGCGGACCATATGGATTGGATCGTGTTCACGTTTGAGTGAACCCGTCACGGAGCTACATGGCACACAAAGCGTGGCAACATGTGTGTTTGGTTGGCTGGTCAGCGGCGGGCACGAGGCTGGTACAGCTGGTTGGTGGGGGCCTGAGTTTTCTGGACCGTGAGGATGCAAACGAGCCACTCCGCCCCATGGGAAGAACCATGATGTTCTTGTACATATGTGCGGATGATGGCTCCCTTACAGACAGGTAGAGGTACAGCTGCTTTTTTCCTTAACAAGCCTGAGGGCACGATGCTGTCTCAAGCTATAACACTGAGAACCCACATCATAACAGGTTAGTTAACATGTTAACATCTTCTACTCTGCATACCTTTTATACCTTTTAACCCATATGTCCCATATGGCCTGGGTTAAAGATAAGCTTTTCCAGTTGATGGAACATAGACAGACTCACTAAATCGTTCCTTTTCCTGCAGGTTAAAATTAACTAGTCTCCAGGAGGTATAAAGTCCTTCCTCACTGATGTGTCAGATCCCTCACTGTTTCATGTAGCGTAGCTACCTGATGTCTGAAACACAGAGCTTTGCACACACGCAGGCACACACACACACACACACACTGTGGCCCCATATGCCAGTTTTTCTCTGACACATTTCCTTTACGCGTAGCGTTAAAAGCCTTTCCCGCTGAAGGCCATCTAAAAACTTCAGCCTTTAAAGAAGTGTTTGTATACTGGCAGATACAACCCATGCTCTGAGAGGGCACCAACAAAGAGAGACAAAAGACAAAACACATTTTATTCTGCGCCTCGTGGATCAAAGCAGGCAGCGCACAGGACCTCTGGACTTCATGTTCCAACAGCCGTCCTTTTCTTTTTTCTCCTGACCCTTTTGTTTTTGTCTTCGTTGAAGTTTTTGGCCTTGAATGTTAACTGCTTCAGAGGCACAAAGATTCTTGCAAAGAAGGAACAGGGCTATGGTAAAATGAAATATTGGAAGTTGTATTAAAAGCACGCACGCACGCACACACACAGGAAGACACATTTACATGCATATTGGAAGAGAGCTCAGTGCATGCTCCCTACCTTGAGCATGCGTTTTTTACCTATATCAAACAGATAACAGTTTGGGTCTTATCTCTTCTACACAAAGTCCAAAGGGTTTAGTTTTCTCCTCAACACTTTTACAGCCAACACTACAGCCTTGCATCTCCCTTACGTGCTCTGTGTTCCAACTGCTTCCAGTAATATTAATGTGACCCAGCCAATGCATAATAACACCATGACCACTGCCATCCTCAGTTTATAACCAACTCCATGCACTTGAAAAATACTGAGTGTTAATTTTAGATTTAACTCAATCTGAGAGTGTAAAAATCGACTTACTACATTTCTAAATTGAACATTTGGGTCAAATTTGCTATGGTGGTGTGTATGAGGAATGGGCAGGAAAGGGAGTTCATTGACCTGAAGAAGGCCTTCAGCTACTCAAGTGCCTCCAAGACCAATGAGATGATGGTGGATTCCCAGAACAAAGGTGACTTCTACAGACACGGGCAGAGCCCGTTCTTTTTCCTGAGGAGGCTGAGGTCCTTTGACATGTGCAGTAAAATGCTGCACGTTTTACCAGTCGGCAGTGGCAACTGTAAGATATTGGGGAGGCAGGGAGTGTTGGGCGGGAGGAGTGGGACAAATGCTCTACGTCCTCCCGGTGGGGGTTCCTCACTGGTAGGTGAGTCAGTAGGATATAACAGCATTGACCGCACAGAAATGTGTGTGGGGAGGAATTAATTGGCATAATGACTAAATTGGGGAGAAAAGGGGGTAAAGAAATAAATGTCTCTCAACTCTGTACGCTTTTGGAGAGAGGCTGTCACTGTGAGGAAAGAGAGAGCGAAAATAAATGGAACACTTTGGGATGCTTTAATATTATAATAACCAACCGAGAATGAGCATGTGAATATTAGTTGATATGTCAAGATATCACAGATGTCCGTTGGACATGAGACATAGGTTACAGTGATTCTGACGACCATGCACAGTGTTTTCTCCTGATGTTTTGGTGAGCGGAGAGCTTTTGGTTCTGACATCATTATATCACATTGTTAGCCTCATAGCATAAAAGTCATATTTTTAAGGTTTTCAGGAAAGAAGAAACAAAAAATCTCTTTCTGCCTGTCATTTAGGCAATCATGAGTAAAATAAATGTTTTGCCTAAGTCATGTTTGTCTGCCTTTATTTATATCAGCCTATAACTCTACTCTCTTAACACTGCTGACCCTGCCTTATTGCTAATGTTCAGAATGCTTGCTACATTAAAAAGAAATTTTGTCTAAGTCAAAAAGTTGACTTAGAAGCACTTTCTGCCTAAGTCATTTTGGTATGTAACAAGACATTCTGATAGGCTGAGGACATAGGCAATAAGGCACAATGAAGCAGCTGTGTTAGGAGAGTAGAGTTAGGCAGAAATGTCAATTTGGCCCCAAAAAATCTTAGGCCATTATGCTATGAGGCTAACGATATCATTAATGCTGCTTAAGCTCCAATATCCTCTTCATGCATGAAGAGGATATTGGTTTCATTGCTGCTGTAGAAATGCATTTTCTCCACCTCTTGGGACTGCGTCTCACACCTTTTATAGTTTTGCTATTAAGATTTTATGCTATTAACATTATTACCTTCTTTCATTGTGCATTGTCCTTACAGTATGTACTGTCTAACTCATTTATGTGTGTGTGTGTGTGTTTGTGACACCTGGAATTTTTGGTTTTTACTGTGTGGATTAGTGACCAAATATTTTTGTCATCCCTACTACATTCTCACTGCAAGTAAAACTGCAGATTTTAAATCCTCTCTTGTGACTTTAGAGAACAGTTGATCTGATATTAAGTGTATTGCTGTTCTCTCCTGTTGCCTGGCCTGAAATAAAAACAAAGGAGAAAGAGAGAGAAAGAGAGAGTTGGGAGGGCAGGTGATTTGGTGGAACCTGTTGGGGGAAGTGTTTGTTGGACATAAAGCTCAGTGATGCAGTCTCCATTCAGCGAACACATCCCAGCACTTGATGAATAGCTGTTATGGAGACAAGCTGTCAGGACCTGCCAACCGGGAGGGGAGAGCGAGAAAAACAATAACACTGTGAGAGAAGTGGAGCGAAGGAGCGAGGGATCGCTCAACAGAGTGCGATGCAGACGTGGCTGATTTCTTGATATGTTTTTACTACTTTGGTAACCCTGAGATGTGTTGGTAAACTTAGTCTCTGAGGAGTATCGTCACAGCATGTCAATTCAGATGTAACCTTTGGATCATTTAGAGATCCAGCACACATCCTCCACAGCCCCTGGGACACCAAGCAGATGGTGCAGATGGTTAAAGAGCAGCCTTGAGATGATGCAATACAACCTTGACACAAATATGTCAATCTATATGTCATGTACATGAACCTGAGAGCCAACGTGTCTGCATCTCTTCACTCTGGAGTCTTGCCTTAAGGGACACACATTGTATATCTCTGCTGTCGGGCAGAAACCAGCTAACTCCAAAATGTTCATTTTTCAGGAAAAAAAAAAAAAAAGTGGAGTTAGGAGGTTTTGTTCATCATTGATAAGAACAGCTGAATGGACCTCCAAGCTTCACCCCCCTTTAGCAGAAAGTTTGAGGATCCAATGAAGTTGGTTTTGTCAGAGGCGCTTTTTAATACTTTTCATTGGTTCAATATTTTTTTAACCAACACACAGACGTAGGGTGTTCAATAGCACTGATTTATGATTTTTTTTTTTAAAGGCCAAAAATGGGGTTATGGCAGTGTGTGGCATGCTGTCCGTGCTGTTCGCACTCCAACAGTTACAAGTCATATGTCATATATGACGTTGGGTGCTGAAGGTTCAGTAAACCCTCCGTGTTGTGTACCTTCTGTTTCAGTTTAAACAGAAATCCCTGTTGTGGAGTTTTGTTTCTGACCACCAGTGCCAGCTTTTTGTAAGACCAGCAACCTTTTTGCAACTGTTCAAACACTGTTCAGGGGTCTGCCATGAGAACGGTCACCACCAGGGGCCACGATGTACAACCCAGCTTACTGCTGGCCAGGGGGCCCCTGAGGGCCACACGTTAAAAACCCCATGCAGCATCCTTATTGTGAACTTGTAGATCAGCTATTTTCAGTGTGTGACATCGTAGTACAAGTATAGAGAAAACTCTAAACTCCAGAGTCCAGCCCCTAACCCAAACCTCTGAATGTCTAATCCCAACCCCAATGTTTTCCTAATAGTAATCCTAACACTATATGCATTTTTTTTTTTACCATAAAACAATCCTCACAAGTATAGTTATACAAGTGTGTGCGTGACTCCACGTGCACGCACATACACACGCAAACACGCACGCTATCAGGCCGATTCGTGTTTTTACCTATAACTGCACGATCTTTGTAAAACTTTGAATGTGCACTCCAGGCCAAGGGAAAGCCTTTGCCCTGCATTTTTCACACCTGCCTTTTAGAGCGCCACCAGGAGGGCGACTTATAATCTTTTTGGGGGGATATTACTCCTTCAGATTTTATCAAAATTTCACGCAAATTGGTACACATGATCTCTATAGTCATGTGATCAAGACGGATCTGTTTGATTTTTCATATTCAATCCCAATTGGCTAAGATTGGCATCTAAAGTTTGCAGGAGTGGCTCCTTTTGAATAAATGCCGCAAATCACGAAGGCAGCGTCCAATTTGCACGCACATTCGCACTACGTTGCAGAACAAATGCCACCCTTTTAACATTGCCCTATCATAGCGCCACCGTTTTTTTGCGAAACATTTTCTTTTATAGTTTTCCCACAAATCTTGTCCAAACATCACGCAAATCGGTACACATTATCTCTATAGTCAAGTGATCAAGACGTATCCGTACGATTTTTCATATTCCATCCTGACTGGCGAATTCCAAACATTGCTGGCCCACAATAACCTACCTGACCTGGCGGAGACCTATGCTCCGAGGAGCACTTTTTCTAGTTTATTTATGTATTTGTTTAGTTGTTTAGTTGTTTATTTATTTATAGTGGGATCACATTTGTTTTCTCTTTTTATTATAGGGCTGTGTTGTTTTCAGTTATTGTTGGCAGTCATGACAGCCAGTTCCCACCTGATGTCATGTCGGAGTTCAGACTGCTCCACACCGTACTGAATAACTGCTAGCTTGCATAACATCTTCAGATTAGGACTTAAATCTAAGATACACAGGTCATCAGGTGTGTTGTATCCTCCAAAGATGATGATACGATCTCCCACCATGCAACAACTCATCCAAGTGCAATACATCTTACACGGGGCTTTCCCTTTGGGCTCAACCTTCTTCCATGAGCAGGTCTGTGGATTGAAGTTCCACAGATCATTGAAGCGCTGGTTTGAGTTGTAGCCACCAAATATGTACAGCTCTCCATTGTAGGCAAAGGCAAAGGCAAAGAGGCGTCTTTCTGAAAGAAGCTGTGCAGAAGGTGTGCTCAGCCAGCTGTTGGTCTCTGTGTCAAACACTGTGATGTTGTTGTAGCAGACCCCCTTGTCCCCATAGCCCCCCAATACAAATATCATTGTCCCGATGATGGTGGCAGAATGACTTGATGAAACAGGTGGTGGAGTTCCTCTGGTGTTAATTAAAGCCCAGACCATTGTGGTGGTGTCCAACTTGTAGATGTCATTAGTGCGTCCAGTCAGCGTGGTGTGTCCTCCATAGATATACATGACCTTCCTCAAGACACAGGCTGAGTGGTTCTGCCTCGGCTTTGGAACTGTACCGGCAAAATTGGGCTTGGACCATCTGTGGTTGTCAACATGAAATGAATAAAGCACGTTACAGTAAGGATATCCCCCCCAGATGTAGACAATATCTTCTACCAGAACAGCTGTGTGGCCCCTGCACACGCAGGGAACCTCAAGGTCATGTTCTCCTCTTCCATTTGTCCATGGGGGCAACTTCCTCCAGCGTAGAGACACTGTGTTGAAGATGTGGACATCAATCTGATCACTGTTGTTCTTGTTACCGTATCCTCCAAATGAGTACAGTTTGTGTCCGACCACCACAGCAGCTGGGTAGGAATTCTTAGGTCCTCCTTTCAGATGCATCGTCCAGTGAAACATTTCACGCACCAGCACCACTGTGAATCAGTGCAACTAATTTACAGAAGAGGTTGTTAGAAGGCAGGGCTATCTGTTTCCTGAAGTTGCTGAATGGCGTTGTGTTGGAAAATACAATAACGACATTTAAAAGGACAATTACATCTGATGTAAAAATGATGTTGTGATATCACTGCGTGATGACATCATTATATGGAATAGCTAATGACGTTACTCAACCTGCAATGTCTATTTTAGCTAAATCTATGATCTGAATTGTGTCAATACTATGACATCAGTAATCCATATTTGGGCATAGTGTGATAAAGACACACTGTCTGTGTGAATTGATGACTGATGCTGAGCTGGCATTAGGACCATGCTTATTAACATTCATTCAATAACAAAATATGAATTCTGCATTCCAGCAGCCTGTATGAGTTCCAGTCTGTGCACTATGGGAATATTTTAGTCATGCTGCTTCAGTTGAACCTCATAAATGAGTTTACTGATTACATGCATTTAATCTATTGCAATGTGACCAGAGGTGCTGCGATCATGATTTTTGAGATCCGATCCGATTCCGATCAGGCAGCATAAAACCGATCCGATTCCGATTAATTCCGATCCGATATGGCATGGCAATTAATATTAATATTTATTTTACTAAATGTTAAAAAAGGATTGATCAAGGGATATTACTCAAACAGAGAACATAACCTCCACAGAATAATAGTCAACAAGTTCCACAACAGTAGTTTAGAAAAACTGCCCCATTTATTAACCAGTGCCAATGGGTTCGCTTTAACCTAAACAGCAGCATTAAATAAAATACAAAATAAAATAAAAGATCCTGTGTAACACAAACTTGGCTTCCGTTTGACATGGTCATTTCAGGTAAAAAAAAAGTCACATAAATAAAATCCCTTTATACAATAACAATACACACACAATATTGTCCAACTGTATTGTCCAGGGCTCCAATTCTGCCCAAAAGCAATGCTACCATTGGTCTACTAAAACAATAGGGTGAACAAATAACAAAACGTATTATTAATAGTCCACAAGTTCCACAACAGTAGGTTATGAGAAGAGTTTTATTTATTTTTATATATGTGACTTATTTTTTACCTGAAATGACCAACGGAAGTCAAGTTTGTGTTACACAGGATCTTTTCATTTATTTTGTATTTTATTTAATGCTGCTGTTTAGGCTAAAGCGAACCCATTGGCACTGGTGATGGGGTCCACCCAGTGCGCAGTCAGACTCAGTAAGGACATGTTGTGAAACGAATTGCTTATGCACTCTCCACATATGCCGCGGCGTAAGGAAACCTCGCACTTCTTTATGAATCTGCGGGATGGCTGTGTCAGTAATAACCTTACAGAAAAAGAAGCCCAAAGTCGCTTATAATAAGCCACATGGCAACACTGGCTGGAGCCAACGTGCTGGGAGTGGGAAGGATCAAAGTGCTGGAGCGGATTACTGGAATGGAGTGCTTTAATCGGAGCGTTTAATCGGTCATTTTGCTGCAATCCGATCCACATTTTTTCATTGATATCGAGCCGATATCCGATCAGTAAATCGGATCGCGGCATCTCTAAATGTGACTGACACTTTGTTCATAAACATATACAGACACACACACACACACACACGCACACGCACGCACACACACACACACACACACACACACACACACACACACACACACACACACACACACACACACACACACACACACACACACACACACACACACACACACACATGCACATACTGCGCACACAACACACACAAGGCATGTGAGTTACAGAGCAAAGGCCTCTGTAACTCCCAGGAACACAACTCCACTATTAGGCCTCTGTCTCTCTCTCTCTCTCTCTCTCTCTCTCTCTCTCTCTCTCTCTCTCTCTCTCTCTCTCTCTGTGTGAAGCTTGAGTCCTGCCACTGAGTGATGATCCATATTAATATCCATCTATCAATGTATCTATATGTATAGCTGTACAGATGTGTGCCCGGGTAGCTAAGTCAGAGGAGCGTTCGCCTTTGAATCACATGGTGCTGGGTTCAATCCCAGGCACTGTTCCAAGGCAAGTAGCCTACTGGAAGCTGATGGTACAGTACATACTGTAAATGTTTTCATATCAGGGGCCCTTTTGATACAAAAACTCAAGGCAAATACAGTCAATCTACGCCACTGCTTGTAGACCAACATCAGTGTTGTAAATGGTGCATTTAAAGGGCAACACCATGAATTTCATTTTTTTTGGGGGGGAGGGGTAATTTTTTTTTAACACTCAGTCATTCATTCTCATTCTAGAGATTTTCAGAATGGGCGTGTCTGAACAGGCCATTTCAGAATGGCAATGCAAGTGACATCACTTGCATTGCCATTGCATTGATGCTGGCCAGACAGAATTGCTCAGTAGCCCCCCCCTGCCCAAGAGGACGTTTTGGTATTGCAGCTGAAAGTGCTGTATAAGCCAGAGACAATTGACTTGGGATGAGTATCTGAGTGATGATTTAGGCTCAAACCTTTTGAAAAAGGTTTGAGGGACATACACCATATGATATTAAATATCAAATATTTTTTTTAAATTCATGGTGTAGATCCTTTAAGTAGCGCTTTTATCCAAAGCGCTTTACATAGATTGTGTAGTACATTCACCCATTCACACACACACACACATTCATACACACATTCACACATTCATTCACACATTCACACACACATTCACACACCGATTGCAGAACAAACCATGCAAGGCACCAACCTGCTCATCGGGAGCAATTAGGGGTTCAGTGTCTTGTTCAAGGACACTTTGACACTAACTCTGGGGGAGCCCGCGGGATCGAACTGGGAGCCTTGCGGTTCCCATCCGGCCGCTCTACGGGCCACTCTACCCCCCTAATATGTACAGCTACATTAGGCTACATATTTTGCTTTAGATTAGGGAAGTTAGATTAGTGAACTATTGTAATTTTGATTTGATATAGATTAGGCTGGGTAGGGGTTTAAAAGTATAGGTTTAGCTTGTTATATTTATGTAATGTTTTTACTTTTCCTGGTTGTATAAGTAAAATGTCATGCCATGTAAAGCATTTCATTATTATTTCTGTCCATTCTGAAAGAAACCAAAATAACGGGATCGTAACATACGGGATTGTAACAACAATATTACTGTTGTACTATAGTTTTTTCCATGACATGTGTGTGCTTCTTATCTATCTATCTATCTATTCACAAAACCTCTCTGTGTGCGTGCGTGCGTGCGTGCGTGTGACTTTCCCAGGTGTAACAGCCCAAATACACAGACTCCTGCCCCCAAATGATAGAATCTGCCCCAAGCACATGGGGGTTTCATTAGTATGTATGTGATTCAGATTTATGTAGTTGTTGCACCAAATTCACGTGAAACTTTTTATGATAACGAATGACTGTGATTGATAATTGTGACACAGATATAAATGTGTGTGTAGGGGTTGCTGAGCTGGCTCAGTCTGGTGAATGGGACTATAAATTGGAGTCATATCCACTGTTAACAGGCGTTTTACAGCCAGGTGTGAATGACAAGGTCGCTGTGACTTTTCAGAGCCCCTTTCATATTCATGTGTGCATACATTTATTTATGTGTTGCATGTTGTCAACCCTCTCTGGAGGAGAGTCCTGTGCACATCCAAAACCAGAAAGCCAGGTGCTGGATAAAAATATACTGTAAACCCAAAGGAAATATATCTGCATATTGATAATAATTAGACCTATTTCATCCCATGGGGGAAATTCAGTTTTCAGCTTCACCCACTTGAGTGCTTCTCAAGTGAGCACAGGGGGTAGCAGTAAGGTGTTAAGTGTTTTGCTAAGGGATACCTTGACACATTGCAGGGTCAAGGAATCAAACCTGGGACCTTTTACTTCCCAGGCGGGCTCTCTACCCATTCAGCTATGGCTGCCCCACATTGAAATTTACTCTCCCTTTAATTATCCTTCTCTGCCCTCAGTTTCCTGTCTCTCTGCTATCCTATCAAAAGGATGCAAACAAAATTGGAAAACAAAACACTGGCTTGCTGTGTCTCCTGACTGTAGTCTTGTTTCTGCTATTTTGCAGGTCACTGAAGAAGAGGGCAAAGTTGCAGAGAGGAAAGACAAGAATGAGATGTTCCAATCCTCTCCTAAGGTCATCCTTTTCCAGAGGCCCATCATGAGTAACTCCAAGGGCCTGCGCAGGCAGAAGAGGGACTGGGTGATTCCACCAGTCAACGTGCCGGAAAACTCTCGAGGGCCGTTCCCGCAGATGCTTGTCAGCGTAAGTGACAGAATTGATCGGCTGCATCACTCACACATGCTTCATCTACAGCTCTGGGTTTGTTGAGCAGCGATCAGAGATCTTGTGATGGACAGTGAAACCAAAAGAGATTAGGTGGTCGTTGACAAACCCTGCAGGTGATTATGTTGACGCTCTGGATTCTGATGCGATTTATTTTAATTTATGCAGACGTATTCAGGAATTAGAACGGCATTTTTTGGACGACAGGTTTCAGCCCTTGTGAGTCTAATCTCTCCCACAGTGTTGGATCCATTGGGTTCATGCAGTAAAAGGACTGATTATTTCTGCATGCATTTGTTACATTATCGGAACAGAGAATACAAGTATAATACTATTTTTGTGGCTGTTTCCCTTTTCCCTTTTTGAACAATACCATTTGTCACACAGTCTTTTGTGTGTAAAAGGCAGCGCTATGATAAGAGGAATAATGCTGCTGTCTTGAGCCAGGAAAAAACAGGTCAGGAGTTCATCCCCTTCAAGGTCTTGTAAGGATCACTGGTTAAAAGGCCTCATAAATCATAGATCTCTACAGCCCTTTTTTCACCATGACCATGTGAAGAATGAGCTTATGGTACTTTCTAGGATTGCATACCCTTCAGTTATGTACTGTACTCAAAACCACTTTCATTGCTACAATATCCTGTGTGTGTGTGTGTGTGTGTGTGTGTGTGTGTGTGTGTGTGCGTGTGCGTGTTTCTGTGCTCGATCGTAATCCACCAATGCTGTTCTCCTCTAGTATTGGAGATGCAGTATATGGCAAGAACACGTGCGACTATACCGTCAACAAAATACACCTCCGCAACAACTGCTAGTTTCATAATTCATAAATTAAAAAAAAAAACAGGGAAGGGGGTCAGAGGTAGAGATCTTACAATTCTTGCAGAAAAAAAGAAAATAACATGAATAAATAAATGTTTGTGTGAATGCATTGTTGCAGCGCAGAGGCTCTGCGTCATTCTGTGCTTACAATTCAGAGATTCTGTCACAACAGAAAGCTCAGTTTGTCTCACAGAGAACCTTGAGACTCTGGCTTACGGTGTGTGCTATAATTCATCAAAAACATTCTGAGAGACTGGCGCTTCATTCCACGCACGCTCCTTCCTCCCACATATCTTTATCTGGAGGATCTAGCCGTCAGCCTTTCCTCGCTGTTTACAGAAGTCGCAGCATTTTTTCATTTTTGTGCAAAAGAAGCACTTTTGTTTGTTTTTCCTTCTCTTTGGGTGGCTTTTCAGCCAATCCCTGGGGGAATGCCTGGGGAGGTGCTCCAAGTTAGTCAGTGAAACAACAACATTGAGCAAAAGTTGAAAGTCTTACTAGAAGAGTATTACTTCTTAATCTGACATGTTTCTTAACAGCCTGGTGTGACTTGAGATTGTCATCCCAGCTTTTACAGTCGCACAACATGGCTAAAACGGGACCGTACCTATGTTCCCCGGGTCCTATGTTCCCCGCTTTCCTAGGGAGAGCGGGGAATATAGGACCTAACCTAAACCTAACCCTAACCCTAACCTTAGTGGGGAACATAGAACCCAGGGAACATAGGGATGACTCCGGCTAAAACCACCCTAAGATGGACCAGACGGCCCTGCTTTGTCCGTGGGCTGGTAAAAACCAGTCAGATAGGATACAGAGGTAGAGACAGAGAGAGAAAGAGTTGGAAGGTATTTGGAAGTCTAGCACGCCGCCAAACACAATCCAGTTTGTGCTGTAAATAGGTCCGTTAGGAGCTTGTGGAGGGCTGGGAGTGGCGTGTACAGTCTAAAGCAGAGAGGAAGTGATGCGTGTTGATGCCTCTGTTGGGCTCTCAGGTTCTTTAATAATGACTGGAGGGCAGGCTGGGCCACACAGAGAAATACAGAGGAGAGACTTTAACGTGGAGACAACTGTAAGAGGGAGGCTGTTGATGGGTTTATATTGTTGTAGTGTTGTAAGTCATTTATCCTTTGTTTTGAACATTGCGTTGGGGATTAAAGCTAATTCTGTTTCATAATTTGAGTGTTCAGACCTAAACATGTTCTCACCACTGTAAAGACCCGAGGTTATAACAGCATGGTGTGCTTATTTCTTTCATTTAGACTTAATGTCAAAAGGTATACATCAAAATGTCACAGCTAACTGACAGAGACCGACAGATTATGACCATATGATGTATGTTGAGGAACGGCGCTTTCCTCTCTCTCTCTCTCTCTCTCTCTCTCTCTCTCTCTCTCTCTCTCTCCCCTCTCTCTCTCTCTTTCTCTCTCTCCTCATCTCTCTCTTCCTCTTGTCTTCTTGACTGTGTTTCTCTCCTATGTCATTACTCAGTGTTCTGTGCGGTACGGCTGTGTGATGCCTACCTGAATGGCCTGTGAAGCCGGTCCAAGTCCTAATGGGCTGTTCTGTCATCCAGCGCGGCGCTGAGTGACACGTCTGCTTCGCCATCCCACCGTTTCTCTCCCTTCCCGGACTGAGTTTCCGTCAGTGGGACAGGAAGGGTGACAACATCTCTGCAGGTCCACAGTACTGTCACTTTGATCGGGCTAGCACAGGATGGGGCAGGTGTGATGACAGAGACCCTACCAGATGGCCCGGTAGCCCGGAGCCTGGCACGTCTCAAGGGGAAGTGTGGAGTGTTTGACTAAGGTATTGGCAGAACCACACACACAGTGCTGTCCAAGGCCAATGCTGCGTAAGGACTCTGACCAGATATTATCGACTGCCAATAATGTCAGCTTCCTGAGTGTAACTACTACAATGTTTTCCAGAGGATCTCCTCCGTTCCTCAAGGCATTTTGCCTTAAAGTGAATATGCCCTACTGTCAGATTTGCACAGAATCCACTGCAAAGGTTTGGTTCGAGCAGTTCTCGAGGACGTTGCTCCTAATGGCAGAAGGGACAATGGCTGTAGTTCTTTTAATGTCCACAAAACTACTATACGTCACCACATGGGCAATCTACAGTATGGTGCTTACGATATGGCTGCACTGAAGACAGCGAGGGGTTGTGGACTATTCCTTGATGCATACTGTAGCGTCTGTATGCATCTTAGCTGTGATGTATTGTATTGTATTGTGATGCTGTGTAGTATGAGGTCTGATGTTCTACTGCCTCCACTCCGGCAGACTTGTAGTCTGTCCGAGTGCATGGAGAACAACTTTGACATCCATCGACAGCAGATGGGGATGAGTGGAGCAGAACTTTAACCTGGAGACCAAAGATTGACAGAAGGCGGAACAGACTTGAGAGCCAGTTCCCGGAAAGAAGAAAGAGTGCACGAACATCAGAGAGATGAAACGAAAAGAAAGTAGTGGGAGGAATTCTTCAGTATAAACAGGTGCTCTTTATCGTTGTCTTTCTTCTGCTGCCAAAGAGCCGTCAATAGCATATCAGAGACATTGATTTCTCACAGAGGCTTTTTTGAAACCTTCCATTGATCCACACACTTCTCCTCCGGTAGAGAGGCATCGATTTATTTTGCTCGGGTAAATAAAGACTCAATGTACCCCCACACACACACACGCACACGCACACGCACGCGCGCACACACACACACACACACACACACACACACACACACACACACACACACACACACACACACACACACACACACACACACACACACACACACACACACACACACACACACACACACACACGCGCGCGCGCACGTGCACACGCACACACATCATCACCACCACCCAATTCCCCTAACAACCCCCAGTACAACCAACTTCAGCAAAAAAACAGCAACAACAGACTGGAATGAGAGCTTAAGTGGGTCTGGAAATGAATAAACAATAGTTTGTCCTGAGAAATACCCCACATACTGTTTCCGCTGTAATATTTGTCATGGATACTGGTGAGGTGGTGAATCATTAAATGAATACACAAATCAATCTTGGTCTGGTGTAATTCAAGCATTGGAGTACACGTTGGAAGAGTGCACTCTCTGTACATTAGAAAATTATATTTGTAGACTACTATTAGGATTTATTCACGAACACCTGGTTTCACCACCAGATCCTTATATAATGCACTGTCTATTGTTTTTTGATTGTTTATTTAAGACTTTTTGAAAGATTATCCCATATTGTGCTTCACTTTCTATTCTACTATTAAATTAACACAATTCTGTCAATCCTTCCTCATCCATTTTTCTCCTCAGTGTGTTTAACAATCAATCTGAAATTGCACATGGTCATTGACCATTGCCATGATTATACAGGGAGTGAAGAAGCAGATTATTTAATTTCCCAAAATTGTATTAGCATTATCCTAAATATTATTTGCATATTGGACCTGTAGCTGTGGTCGCCGTCCCATAGCATGGATGGACTGTGGGTGGAAATGTCGGTGTTAATTAATTCACTAATATCACACATTGACAGAGATCATTTCAGGGGTTTGGACGCTCTACCGTAGGGAGTTGTAATTTTGTGTGTGTGTCATTATATTAATCTTCAGTGCAGTCAGTGTCCCATGTGTCACACGCCCCTGGGAGTGGGACAGCTGCTTCATTTTGTTTTCACTGGGCCTTGTGTGCCTGTCATGGTGCCATGGGAAATTAGGGAAACAGCCTTAGACATCTTCCTTGAACAGCCAAGCTCTGGATATACTTTATGTATATGCTCAACATCTGATGCGTATTTTCTTTCCCTTATTCTTGCCTCCTCCATCCATTCTCCATAACTTTGCCAATCTACTTCCCCTTACGTTTATTTTTCTGCTCATGCTCATTCAACCTTTGTTTCAAACTTTCTTATTTAGATGCCTGACATTAAAGCTTTAAATCTCAGCTGCTGGATTCCCCCATTACCCAAATGGATAATGGATCTGTGGTTAGAGAGAGAGAGAGAGAGAGAAACTATTGTGGAACTATTGTGTTGAATGCTAGCTGAGTAGTTATATTTTGATGATACGCAATTGCCATGGGTTGGTGACTGGAACGATGCGTCCGTATCCTCAATAAACACAGGACATTATATTGATAGTAATAGCTCTATACCAAAGTGAGTCCTAAGAGGTGTGTGTGTGGGTGTGGGTGTGTGTGCGTGCACACGTACATCATGCTTGCTACAGCACCTGTGCTCCAGTTTTCTCTCTCTCTCTCTCTCTCTCGTGTTCAAAGAAGCAGTTTCCAAACAGAGTGAAAAACCTCCCCCCCACCACCCCCCCGAGGTGTCTGCTTTCTCCTGTGCGCACGTTTACCAGTAATTAATGACTGCTGCGCTCCGCTGGCAAACACACCCACAACAACAACAACACAAGGACATGAGAGACACAGAGAAAGTCCAAAAGAACAACAGAGCACAGAGCAACCAACTGTACATACACACCAGCTGAGTTGGAGCCTATTGCATAAAGAATTTGATTGGGACAAAGAAGGGCCTGGGGGGGGGGGGGAGAGAGAGAGAGAGAGAGAGAGAGAGAGAGAGAGAGAGAGAGAGAGAGAAAAATACTGTGTGTGCGTGTGTCTTGCATGTATGTCCATACGGCACCTGAGCATGCATACATACATACATACATGCACTCACAAGCATGCATGTATGCGTGCATACCCATAGACATCCAATGCTTTTCATGCAGTTACAGTATACATATTTGTATGTACTGTCTGAGTCCTTGGATGAGTGTATGTACACACACACACACACACACACACACACACACACACACACACACACACAGAAATAGCTTGTGATGCACAGGGCGTAAACAGAACCTCAATGCAGTGCGTGTCCCCGCACCGTTGCCTTTGTATATATGTATTGTTTGGGGGTTTTGTTTGTTTGCCTTTTCTGCTTTATCCCTGAACAAAGAGAGGACTGAGCTAAGCTAAGTACGGGCCTCCATTTTGTTTTTTGAACCTAGGCCATGAGAGAAACCTCAACGAGGGAAAAATCCACGTTAGGAAGTATTTAATTCACAATCCAATCCAATCCCTCGGTCATGAGGAAACCATATGAAATGCTTTATAAATGTGCAGGAGATTGTAAGGATCTAATTTTAAACCATACAGTTTAGAAATGTACAGTACTGCAATGATGTCATTAAACCATACATAATGCTTTCTAAATGTACAATAGACTGAAAGGTTCTCGTTTTAAAAAGATATATAGAATGATTTATAAATGGTACAATAGATTGTTAGGATCTAATTTATGGAGCCAAATAATTTGAGGTTGTGAAAATACAGAGTCTTAAATATATCAAACACATACAGTACATTTTGTAAATATAGCGTGTTTTTTTTAAGAGCTGTGTTTAGCCTTGTCTTCTTTGTGAGGTCCAGCGCTTAGCAGGCATAAAATCATGGCTGGACCTTGCCTTGCTGCTTGCCGTGTGTGTTAGGAAATACACGCTCTCACACACGCATGCACGCACGCGCGCGCACACACACACACACACACACACACACACACACACACACACACACACACACTACACACACACAACACACACACACACACACACTACACACACACTGACACTAACATGTCAAGGGAAGATATACCGTGTGTGTGTGTGTGTGAAGATATACGTTTGTTCATATATATATATATATATATATATATATAACATACAATACGCTCATACTGTATACTGTATATAGACATGTCACTATATATGACTCAGACATAACCATAAACAAACCCAATATGCCGGAGATCCTGGGGGTTTCCAGAGCCACAGATACGACCACTATGCCCATATATGGTCATGTGTATATATGGGACCGACCGATTTCAAACTCGGCGTGTACATCGGCAAGGACTTGAGGCAGTGGTGGCGCCCGCCGCCGAGTTCGTTCGGATATGCCGTTGTCCAGAACCGCCGATCCGACCGATATGTCCATATGTCCATATATGGGTATAATATACCCATATATGGACATTATGGGTACATGTATGGGCATACCAATAAACAGGTATGGGCATATGCTAATGACATCAGGGATCTCCATATATGGGCACAAAAGGGACACAGACGGATATTCTGACACTATATGACTAAGACATATTGGTCGGATCTGCGGTGCGACGTAGGTGTGCGTAGCGGCCCCGAACCTCTAGTGTATTTGAGAGAGAGGGAGAGCGAGGGGGAAATAACCTCTTAGAGTAAGGAGAGGCTTTAGGAATGGGGTCTGATTGTATCCATGTGGAGTAAGGGCCACTGGTGTCAGCATTTCATTTGCTCTTTGTTTTATTCAATAACACGTCTTGGCTACTTTCAAAACCTCTTTGTTTGATTTCTTCTCCTGAAGAATTTACTTTGGGTATTTTCCTTCCAAACCCCAGCTGAGTGCTTTCTTCCAGCACAAGCATCCTGAGTGTGAAGATATTTCAAATAATCTTGCCAAATACATAAATTGATAGGCCTATTTATTGTTCTTCTCTGCACTGCATATTAAAAAAAAGCATTTTATTTTCAAGGGGAAAATTATCACACTTTGTACAAATGGTAGCCTAGCACTGGTACATTACAGCATAATTGTTCTCAGGAGTAGAGAGTGTTATTTCCTGCCGTTACAGCGTGAAGGTGCAGTGGCCCTCATTTATCAACGCAGCGTATAAACCGGCTTATATTTTTCCATATTATTCGGCCCCTACACCAACGTCCAAGTCACATTTATCAACGAATCCTACACAGCTGATCC